>NW_023616302.1:0-38857 GCF_013339695.2 Rhipicephalus sanguineus
GCCCGCTAAAAAACACCCTATTTTTTAATTATTTTCTTTAAGGTAGAAAATAGGTTGCTTCCAATAACAAAAATCAACTATTTTTACACTATTACCGCTTTCCGAACATTGATAATTGGCCGTACAGATGCTCTTTTCATGAGAATTCTTATCTACTCGAAGTTTAGGAATAGAACTGATCACTTTATAACGCGACTCTCCTAATATAGTGTTAACAAGCAAGCTGTGAAGAATTGGAGAGAATTGTACAGCACTTGACAAGTAGAGAAATTCACACGTGTTACCAACAGGCAAGTATCCCTGGGATCTTGGCCTAATTGAATCGACTTACCTCTAGTGGCAGTGCCGCTACTCGATATTTGAGACGGTATGTGCTTATGTACTATGCTGGTTTACCGAAATGTACCCATGCATCTAGCATATTTGTGATCGCGCCTTAATGTAAACAAGAAAATAAAGCGACTGTGGACTATGAATAATGAAGCGGAGGGCCTCGCATTCGTTTCTATTAAAGAGCTTTCATATGAGGTGAGACCAGAATCCAGCTGCGTACCCGCTTATGGCCTGCAATTAGTGCATTAACATAAAGCATTTCTTGCGGCATTAAATTATACCTAAATATAAGCACATTTGTGCATCCGTTTACACATAGTCGGCTAGGCGAATTGTCTCTCACACATTGCTACATTGAAATGCTGGGCACTCTTTCAAGGGCGAATACCATCAAAAGTCGATGAGGCACACCATTCTGAAAAACAGTGTCTGTGCGTGTGCGTGTGCGTGGGCGCGTGTGTGTGCGTGGGCGTGCGTGCCTGTGTATGTGTGTGTGTGTCCGCTTGTGTGTACGTGTGTGTGTGCGTGTGCACGCATGGGTGCGCGTGTTCGTGTGTGCATACGTGTGCGTGCGCGTGCGTGCCTGTTTGTGTATGTGTGCGTGTGTGCCTAAAATTGGTTCCTATTTTCCTGTTTCGCCACTGTGGCGCTGCTCTGCGCATGATTAATCGAAGCGACAAGGCAGACAGAAACGAACGAAATTGCCGCAAAAAATTGAGCGGTGGAGACCTTTGAGCAAAATCGAAGCCACGCACAGGCTGTGCTCTGTTGTGCGCTCACGACAAACGAATCGCTGCCGTTGCTATAAATGAAGGATCATGCCACTGAAGGAGGCCCAGCTAGGCATCATAAATGTCCGTTGTCACATATTCTCAATGACTAAGAGCTCAATTAAGCGTCAGCCTACTGCAGTCAGCGGCCCTATTTACCCACAAAAGCACACAAATTAAAGACAACATCCAGAGCAGAATAACGGGAACGCAAAGGAGTGTCTACAAAACCCGCGTTCAAATGACCTGGCCACTAATGATCCTTGTTATGGTATGCAGGCAGACTGTACGAAATGTTGATCCACATGCCTTATTGCCTTGTACATGCAATAAGGGTCGCTTATTTGTATCCGATGAGGATTCATAGCTTGGCAAACTGAAGGGGAAAGTAAGGGCTAGTTGCTGGAGGGCGAGAGAACAGCGATATAGCCCCCCTGTACATATGCTACTATGGAGAACCGTGGTGACACGGTTTTGCTGCTTCGGGCATGACGGTTTAGCTAGCAACTGTATGCGATCATTTAGGTGGCATGGTAGCGATCTCCACTGCATAAACTTGTCTACACATCGTTCTTCTGGCGTTACACGGACTCGTGGCTTTTCACATCGCTAAACACGATCGCATGCAGCGCCAGATTACCTTAACGTGAAACTACTTCATGAAATATTTCGGATTATCGACAAGGTGCACGGTGAAAGACGCGCAGTGACTATATAAACACAAAAGGTCAGCACCCGTCTTATTCTATTTTCGTACTATTCCTAACGCTATGTTTTCTTTTCATCGTGTCTTCACTTTCCATTTCATGTCAAAACCAATAGCAGTACATCTATCCGTACAGTTCAAGCGGACTGCATGCGCACTTACGGAGAATAACAAAAAATTGCGCTCAGGAATATTCTCCTAAACAGAGTGAACTTACACTGCCGATTCAACCTGCATGCGGACGAAATACTACGTTCATTCTCACTCTGACCCAAAGTTGCCCCAAATGCATTCAGAGACATTTAGAACGATTCTAAAGAAAAAAAATATGGGCTTCAGCCCGTACTTTGATTCAGAATGAAGCGGGCACGATGTGATTTAGGTTTTGTGACGTAGTAGTATAACCTTCTATTCTTATTTGTTACCACAGGAAGGCAATCAAAATACTTGAGAGGAATTCACTTTCTATTTTCTGTGATTTCATCCACCAACACATATAATGAATAACTGGGGCATTTGTTTTGCATATGCCTTCAAAAGAGCTACGATAATAATAAAGGCCCTAAGTGGAAAGCCTATTCTCAGTCGTACGCATGGCATACCGATCGAACATCGCACAGCCATTATGACTGCCCGCCAGATTGCATGCCTTGCGCAACAATTGAATATAACGCAGCAGCCTGCTCGGCGCTGATTGCACTGACAGCGGCAGCACGCTTAATTTAGCGTGAGAGAATACGCAGCAGGAGAAAGACGGCTCAAAGCGGCCTGCCCAGAGACAGAAAGAGGACCGTACGGAGCGCTTCACGGACGCTAAGAGTGTCTGTAGTATTACGAAGCCACAGACTTTTTTATATATATTTTCTCAGTTAGCTCTACAGGGAACCAAAGCCAGGACGGATATATTTATATGGAAAAGTTCGCCGGTATTCACTGTGCCGTATATAATGTGCACTTCTTTCCTAGTCACCGTACTTTCCTGACAGGCTCTCACTAATATTCTGCGCACGAAACTATTCATTTAGGCTGGCTGGCTGATGCTAAGCCTTCATTAGTGCCTTAAAATTACGTGTCCTTAGTGGATTCGAAAAAAAAGTCTTTTCTCGAACAAGAGTGAGCCAACCCCTAGCAACGACTATAAATCAGCATGACTTCTCTGCTTCTCTTTCCGTTCTCAGTGGCGCAAGTGACGCCATTTGTGCAATCAATGTTCACGAAATGAAGTTTACCAGTGTGTGAAATTGCGCTGCATCTATAATATGTGTAAGTATACTCAAAACATTAGAATTGTTGTTGTGCTCTCGCCACTGGCAAGCATGGTTTTCGCGATCACCAGTCGAAGAGGCGACGGGAAGACAGACGATCACGGAGGCCTCAATGCAAGCACAAAGTTTCCTACAAAAGTTACTGGATGTCGTCGGGAGCTATAGTGTCCGGAGGCGCAGGAAGCTTGGAGGTATACGAACGGATCTTTAAACAAAGAGCTGTCATGTACGCCAGAATCGACAGATAGCAACCATATTGAAACGTGGGAGACATTTCTCGCCAGCTCGAGCGTTGAAGTCCAACATTAACCAGGCTTAGGTTCGAATGTCTTGTTTTCTAGTCGCCACCATCAATAGAATAAAGTAAATCGCAAGCTCGAATGCAATAAAGGAGCTAATCGTTTAAGCACTGCGTACATTCCTTAATTGCCTTGCACACACACTTGCCGTATCGGAGTCTTTATCAGACTTGGTGTGCTTGCCTTCCGTAATTTGTGTAATCGCAATCGTGATAAGAAAGTAGGCACATCCGAAAAGGTGCGCTTTGTTTGGGCAGTACTTTGAAATATTGCTCGTGTTATGGAAAACGTCTGGTTACTTCTGGCGACCGTTATATTAACTTAAAATTATTGGCAGAGTGTTTATATATGTGTGAGTATTAACGTTTTTCCTAAAATAATACGAAGAGTAACGCTCACACTGATAACTAATGATGGCGGTACGTCCTGTTCAGGACATACCCACCCTTTCAAATCAATCGACATTGTAATTGTGCATAATGGAAGATTGAGGTCAATTGTAACGTTGGACATATCAATAGTATTGAAGGCAGCGGAGTAATGCCAAAGAAGCTCAAGAAACAAAGAAATGCTTTGGAAAATCTTTTCATTATTTGCTCTATCTCTCTCTGTTCTTGAGCAGTGACAAATTATTTATTATGTTTAAGAGAATATTATAACCTTACCAATTTAGCAACAAGAAATTATCGCGTTTTCAACACGAAATTTGAAAATGCGAACCAAGCACAACATTATTTATAACGCCTAGTGCTCGGATAGATTACACAGGTATTCAAGCGTCGCGTTTACCTATTTTACGTTTTATCCTTCAACATCAGGTACTAAAGTAATCAATTTAAGCGTTTTGCGGCGCAATTTAACACCTGTTCACCAAAGACTGCGCGTCCACGCAGTAGCCCAGCGGAATACCTGTTTCAGACATATGTTCGTTAAGGCGAGTATGTAGGATCCTGGCCGTCGCTAGCTTCGGCATCGCCCGTGGAAGAATAAATCGAAGCGATAATGAAATACGCAGACGTAGCCTGCATTATTCCGTTTGTTACCGACAGAATATCTGATTACCAATTCCAATAGCTGACAAGCTATACTAAGTGATTGAGGCGAATTCCGTGATTTGGTGCTACGGTGGCGGGACACGGAATATTGGACCAAGTGTTCCGAATTTCAATACGCTTGCTTCGACTTGACACTGGCGCCCGCATTTGTTTTGTCGTGACGCGGACGTCAGCCACAGTAAATTGGCACTACATTGTGCAGTAACCTTGGAAATGGAGGGGCGCACCCACCTGCTGAACCAGAAAACAACAGAAAGAAATTGGCATAACCCATGTACCATGATAATCGATGTAATGCGAAGCATGCAGCGGAAAGGTGACTGTGGCGTAATTTCTTGCATTGAACGAGACCTTACGAAACGACGCTAAAGATAGGCGCAAATGGAATACGCTCACACATACGTTGAAGAGTAGCACAGGTGTTAATAACAAGTTGTTTACAGCAGTTGCGTAAGGATGCCAACAGCAACATAGGTAGGATGCCAACACCCACCTAGCAACACCACACGTAGTAAGCTGACATGTAGTGCTTATACTTGACTGTTATGATGGAGAACGCACGCACGTTTCCCGAACCCGCATGCACGTGTGGATGGGGCTCTTGACAGTTCCCACGTAGATGGCGGCGAGTGGAATGTCTGTGTTATTTTGATTCATGTGTGCAACGCAGACGTCGCCGATTCCGCTGCTTGTCTGTGTGTGCCCGGTGTGTGTCGAAAGGCTAAATGGGATGCGGCCTACGTTGATGTAGCTCATCGCCGTGTTAATATAGTTGCCCACGCCGCCGCACCTGCAATGAAGCCGCTTTCTGTAGACGACGTATTAGAATCTCGTGATTGCAATGGCCTCATCGCTCCAGGTTTGAGAAGTACGTGCACGTGCGCGTACGCAGACTGTATGTTGAGAGCGACGTGCGTGAGGTGATTGTTCTGCTCGTGGCACTGAATGAAGGTGGTAGCCCGGCCCTGTTTGCTACCCGGGTCATGTAATCAACGGAGTGTGTCGATAAAGCCGGCGCCATGTCGGAACCTGAAGTCCCATGCGTTGGTGAGATATAGGCCGTCGAGGCTGTTAGCACGGGAAAGTGCTACGGAGACCAGCTTCAATGGATGGCGCTTATCGTATCCGAAGACTGTCTTGTAGTGATGCAGAACTATCGGTAAATTGACTATCGATAGTATCGATAGTTTTTTTCAAACTATCGATAGTGTAGACAAACTATCGATAGTACTACTATCGACAAACCATCGATAGTGCACTCGGTAGTACCATGGTAAATATTGCAATATTACTGCCACGCGTGTTTATTGCTTTGTTTTGATGTATTCGGGTTTCACCCACGAAGACTGTTAGCAACGTTTGACACAGACCGCGCCGTAATATTTGAGAAGTTTCAAGATTGTTTCAGATCATTCTGTTAAGGTTACGCGCTGGACGCGATTATTCAAGTTTATTCGAGAGCTTACGCGAGCACCAGCGATAACGCTGTAAGGTTCGATGACTGATGTATCAAAGACGACGCTTTCCACCGATGATCAGATTACTCGACGGCCGACAACTGTTCTCGCCGCTCTCAGTGCGCAGCCTGTATCGCTTGTATTTCGAGTTTTCATTTTCTGGTCACAAGATCGCCCAAATACACAGCTCCATGTTTCCCAGTCTTGTTGCTGCATTCTTCACAGTCACAATCACGTGACAATACCATCGATAGTGGTGAGAATAATGATGTTGTTGCGGGTCGGCCATATTGCCAAAATATTTGTGATAGCCTACTATCAGCTGCGCTTAATTTATGAGCAATTCTTGGCAAAAGAAATAAATTATTTGCGCAGTGGAAAGGGCGGAATATGTCCATCAATAAATCAATAAATTCACATACAAGAGCCACCAGTTACACCTTAGAATTAACAAACTCAGTTCATGATATTTTTTTTTGTATTTTGAAATCATAAAGTGCAATATAAATTTGAAGCTGCTCAGTTCCACTACATGTAACGCCTTCCTTTTCCGCTACAGTTGTTCGATTTTTTTGATGAGTTGTTTGATGGTTTGATTTTATGATCATGTATCAGCAAAGCACTCAGGTGAAGGACACAAATATGTCAGCTTTCTTGCCCTTCAGCCTGCTCCTACGGCTCCCCTTTGTACTGCGCGCGCGGGGAACCAAGTTTATTCTGCAATGAGTTCGTGCTGTTGGTTTTATACTATCGATAGTACCATCGAATTTTTTACTATCGATAGCGCTATCGATAGTATTTTTTACTATCGATAGTTCGATAGTGACTCAGCTATCGATAGTATCGATAGTGCCATCGATAGTTCTGCATCACTACTGTCTTGGCATATGTGTCCTTTTGTGACTTGTATATAGCTATGGCATGTGTTTGCGCGAGGGAAAACCGTGCCCTCTTACACGAGACATTTTTTTCTGGCGTATGTCGTGGTTGTGTTGGTTCGCAGCCCTACGGGCGCTGAATTCAGTTCTGTGGAGTTTGTGCGGTAGTGATGTGCGTCGTCCTAGCTGGGGCAATGCCTATCGTGGACGTTAGAAATTCAAGCCACAGTCGCAAGAGGTTGCCGTGTTCATCACGCTTGATGTACCAGAAGTTGCCCATGTTTTAACTAGGCCGCCGCTTACGCCTATGTTGGCCGTGATCGTGTGCGGCTAGCCGATACTCAGGTAAATTGAGGCCGGCAGGCCACCCATGTCGCTTGCTTTCCTGTTTGGCACCTTGGTCAGGGCAGCCCCGTGTACCTGCTCGTTCTTATAGCCAGTTATGTCATCGCATGCGGGATAACAAAGCATGCTGTCGGCAGCGTCGAGGCAACGTGCAATAGAGCGTTAGACGTCCGCATTGCTGTAGTATAGCCCTAAGCCATCAAGGAACTGATCGGCGGCTTTTTCGCGTGTCAAAGCGGCTCTTAATCAATCTTACGTCATCCTGGGTCACCATGACATCATCGCCCAGCCTCACATGAAATAAAGAGAAGACGGCGTCATTCTGGCGGACCACATGGACGAGTGGATGGCAGTCGAGCGTCTTCCAAGTGTTCTGTCTCCAGCTCCCTCACTTGTCTTGCGTTTCAATGTGTATGTTCCCCGTTGATGTGTTGACTGAAACTGTGAATCACCTGTGGCACATACCCGCATAACATGAACTATAGTATGCGGGTATGTGCCACACGTGACTGAGGGAAATGATTTCATGACGTATGTGACAGGTATTTTGCGTTATTCATGTCATCATCAGTGAATCTTGTTCGTCATACACTGATCCTCCGCTCTGCCAATTTTGGTATATTACAACCTATGGAGACGACCGGGAGAGCGCCCAGACGTAGGCGGCTAGATAGATAGATAGATAGATAGATAGATAGATAGATAGATAGATAGATAGATAGATAGATAGATAGATAGATAGATAGATAGATAGATAGGTAGATAGATAGATAGATAGATAGATAGATAGATAGATAGATAGATAGATAGATAGATAGATAGATAGATAGATAGATAGATAGATAGATAGATAGATAGATAGATAGATAGATAAGGCTAAAATGCCTGAGGTTCCCAATTAATATGAACATGACACGAGCGAGTGCATAGACAGACCTATTCAGACGTGGCGCGTGAGCGGGGAGAGGAATGCCACTAATTGTACGGGCGAAGGACGGCTGCCCTAATAGGCGTTCCGCTCGGTTTTACAATCGCACATAGACCACACAAGCAGCCATTCAACGGACGTCAGTGAAGACCGCAACCTCTGCCACTCATTAAGATCCAATACGCCGAAACAATGGTGTGGCTGAGAGTTACCGCACCACACGCGAGCACCTCACGGCCGGCCGACGCCGCCGGACGGGACAACTGAGAATTGCGGCCGCCGCTTCTCTTAATGATTAGTATTCAATGAGTTTCGCGCAAGTACACTGAAGGCTGGCGGGAAAGTTAGTGGGGGCCATCAACGCAGGGAGATGGGAATTTCGGTCTAGTCAGTGCTCGCTGAGCTCCCCCTCTGTTTGGCTTGCCAGCAGTACTTTCCTTTATCTACTGCATAACCCTCCGCTCTGCTGATTGGGGAACTAATGCTGCCGGCCACAGAGTTCCTGCACCTTGTTGAACTCAGTCGCGCGGCACGCCGCCGCACACCTACATCGACTGTGACGAAGTAATGTACGCTTCAATGATCCCGAGTATGTTGCACTGTGGTTCTGGCGTGATCGTTAAACAACCACCACCTCGGCAGTTAGCACGGTTGTTTCTTAGCCGCAACAGAGCGAGCAGGAGTGTCTGTGCATGTATGTGCATGCCCGTAGTCCTAATTATTTCTTTCTGTGGAGGGAACCTTGTCTTTACAGGGTGGTATCTAGTCACTGTGAACCGCTACTCCCCGCACAGACGCCCAGGTGCAGTTATCTTTCTGCGCATCTCTCTGTCACGACGTCATGTCCCGGAGATTACAAAAATTATGGCTTGCTCATTCTCGTTGAATTTTCTCTGGTGTTGGCGCAACGTTATACGCGCCGGTGCCTTTCCGCATTCGTTAATAACGCGTAACATCACCATGATTGTCAAGCATAAGTCTGAAAACCACGGCACTAATAGCACCTATTAGAGAGTGCACTTTGATGTAGCGAAAGCTCACAAGGTGACTGTTTGCAAACGACTACAGCTGCTTGTTATAGCTTGTGTCAGCGTATACCAGGTGAAATGAGCACAATAAACTAGCGGCATGCGCAAGCGCTTGCCTATGACACTTTGCTTGGTGTCATCCTTTCACACGGTGTGCGCTTCCATAGGCTATAACGATAACGAACGGGCCAACCAGTACAATTTTATACCGATGCTTGCATGTGAACAATAATGAGGGGCACCAGCTGCTCCGATATGGTCAGCGTCATAACCTTACCTTTTCCTCCTCATCATCATCATCAGCCTGTCTACGCCCACTGCAGAGCAAAGGCCTCTCCCATGTTCCGCCAATCAACCTGGTCCTGCGCTTTCTGCTGCCACGTTATACTTACAAACTTCTGAATCTCATTTACCCACCTAATTTTCTGTCTCCCCCTCACGCGTTTGCCATCTCTTGAAATCCATTCAGTTACCCTTATTGACCACTGGTTTTCCTGCCGGCGTGCTACGTGCCCGGCCCTTATCCATTTGTTCTTCTAGATTTAAAATATATCCTTAACCCCTGTTTGTTCCCTGACCCACTCTGCTCTCTTCCTGTCTCTTAAGGTTACATCTATCATTTTCCTTTCCATCGCTCGCTGCGTCGTGCTCAATTTAAGTTGAACCCTCTTTGTAAGTATCCAGGTTTCTGCTCCGTAGTTGAGTATCGGTAAGATGCAGCTGTTATATACCTTACTCTTACCTAACGCAGTCTGAATAGAGCAGCTCGAAAAACGATTAAAAAAAACTTCCAATATTTTAGATTATTAATACATACTTGAAAAAATAATCTTTTGAACTAGTATGATTTTTCAATGACATTATAACAGATATCTTCGCTAGCGGGAAAACAAAAACAGCGGAGCTGGTGGCCTTGCCGTCCTCCTGTCCCTCTTCGTCACCCTCAGCTTTCTATCCCACCCGTTCCGATACTATAAAAGACTATGCTATGCTTTACCCTCTCTCCTCTTCGTTTCCCTCATCCTTTCGCTCACATCTCTCCTACTAACCCTCAGTTTGCTTTCTCATTCCATGCTATACCATACATGGCTTTGCTATGCTTCATTCTGTCTCCTCCTCCCTCCTCTGCTCCTATGCCTCAACTCAGAACTCATCACCCTCACATCCCTTTTTTGTGTTCGTTGTTATACTATACTGTACATGGCTATGCAATTCTTTACCTTTCCCCTCCTCGTTTTCCTCCTCCTCACCCTCATTCCCCCCCTCCCACCTTCTCGCTATACTACACTACACAAGACTATGCTATGCTTTTTCCACTGTTTCAAGCTGTTGCTAGGCAATGCACAGTGTGACGTCATAGCCAGACGCCGTTTCTCGTCTACGCGATCCGACCATTTAATTAAGGCGAGAAACATAGGCGAATATGAAATTGACTGGCAAATTATACGCGCGCAAGATACGTGAATCGCAAACATTTGGAACAGGCGCAAACATTTGGAACATTTTTAAAGGGCTACTGAAACAAAAATGTTCCGTTGTCCACCCCTTTAAGCGCTCTGAGAGTAACAAAATTTGGAGGACGATTGAGCTTCGCCTCAGGAATAGAACGGTGTAGCGTAATCGCGGGACCCATTCGCATCGTTTTCTGAATGGTAACCTCGCTCGCTTCTTGGTGGGCTACTCAACCATGCCGCAAGGAAAGAAACGTCTGTACGCGTAACAATAGCCATGTTACACAACCTCACAACGCCTGCTGGAAGTACAGTTGCGAAGTACGCACTGCGGCATAATTTTTTCCTCTTGCGAATCAACGAAATACCCAAGAGGCGTCCGTAAGGCAACACGCGAACCTACGCAGCTGCTCGTTTTGTCGATGCTTTTGCTGATGGTGATGGTTAAAGGAGCACTGACACGAAATTTCGAAGGCGAGATAATGAGTGAAATAGATGTATGTGGAGCCGTACACAATGTCTACGAAATATCAAGGGCCAATATAGCTTAGAACATATTTAAAATCAATTTTAAAGTGCATGGCGCGCGACTGAGCGAGATGCGAGCGCTTCGCGACGCCGACATCAACGCGGCGGATGTGTAAACAAACTACGTCACGAGTTTGTGTTGGCTGGTGGCTGGTTGTGCCCTTGCGCTTGTGCCGTGCTACCTGCCATTTATTCCTCCGTGCCTGCGGCTTGGCGTGTTCTAGTTGTGTTCTCTTCCGCTGTTCGCTCGTCGTGCCCGTTGGCAGATGTTATGGCCCGCTCACGCTAGCGGCAAGCCTGCCGCAACGGCGCGATGCCGCAGAACGTCGGCCGCCGCCGCACGCGCGAGAGCTGTCCAACTTGCACGGCAAGCTTTGCCGGCGAGGCATTCGCGCCTCCGAAAAACATGGCAGCACTGCCAAAAGCGGTTGTCGTCCACTTCGAATCTATCAAGTGGCCGCCGTGCGCTCTGTAACGTGTAAGTTCCGAACTGATGCTTCCATTTGGTTTAGATTCATGCCCTTAAGCTTCGACAGCAATGTATTCGTCCCGATTCGGCGCCGTTTTTGAGAGCCATAGTCAAATATTCGATGCTGTAAGCTTAGCGAGTCGAGATGGGCGCTTCCGAATGCTCGGAGGACATAGATTACGTGTTTGTTAGTTGTTTCTAATCCTCCATAACAGGCGCCACTTGACCTGGTTCGGCGCCCACCTCACCTAGAGTCACTGTATATGCTACCTTTAGGTAGCAGAGTTGCGCATAGGTCCGGCTAGCAACCACAGCTATGCGGTGAAATCCCACTTCGTTTTTGCAGGCGACATGCCTACCGTGTCGCCGATTAACATGTCAGGCGGTTTGAAGACCGGCGATAAACATTCACTGTCGATGAGAAGTGTTAATTCAGTTCGCTGCCGCGGCGGCGTCGAGAAATACAACAATTAGCCCGAGCGTCAGCTTCTCCGCAATGCATGGTTGCTAGCGGCGTTTGGAAGACAGATGCGCAACTCTGCTACCTAAAGGTAGCGTATACGGTAACTCTAACCTCACCCCATAGAGTTAATATACTGACTCTAGAGGAAAAGCTCCCCATAGGGCCCATGCATTGAAACCTATAACCGCATGAGTTCCGCCATGATGGAACAAAACCATTGTTGCCAGCGTTGCCAGACCCTGAGACGCTCGCTATATTTGACGGTAGGAATCAGTTTTAATCTACAAACCTAAGCCAGCTACGCGCTGTTCAGAGAACATCAGCTGTGTTTTGATGCGTGAAGCCGTGTGTTAGTGTACGGTTGTCTGTGCAGCTGGTCCGGTTGATAACAGTTAAAATTTCCACCTGTCTGTGCATGGTTTTTACTCGGCACTCCCTACCAAAGTTTCTCCGTTCGCTGGCACAAAGGTCACTCGACAGATTCGCAGCTCGAAGCAAAGTCCGTAGGCCGTGGTCGCGCGCTGATTCAACTTGCAATGGCGAGACACCTGTATCCACGTTCTTTTTCAGCTCATTGCTGCCGTACTTCAGCGCAGAGAGCCGTAAAGCAGAAAAATGTCGATTGCAGCATGCAGCGGCGAATGTGAGTGAGACATCTCCCGAAAGCTTCAATCGAAACTAAAGTTACACGGCCCACGAAGCTTTATCGCCGTTAAAAAGTATTAGAAAAATCGGTTGCGACTAGTTCGTACATAACTTTCAGGGCTTGTCTCATCTCTTCTTTGCCGTCCGTCCTGGTTTGCACTCGATGCACTGAAATTTCCAGCTCGAAAGAAAAAAAGGCTGTCACATGAAGTCGAGTGGTATGCGGCGACAGAAAACGCACACAACGGGACACTATGACAACTACGAGATACACGACGCGAACGAAGTTTCAGGGGCTTTAACACGACGCGCAAACCGGCGCAATCGGCCGCAAGCACACACTCGCGTACTCGCGAGTGTTGATATGGTGGTGCCATCTAGTTAAGCAGCCTGCAAACGCTCCTTTCCGCGCGCAGTAAATTGCATAAATAGCCGTCGTATTCTTTCGTAGAAGTATTCAAAATAAACAAAAAACAATATCCGCAAGTTTTTAATTGTGCAGATGCTTGTTTAGGATTGATATGTGATGGCAAGAATGACAACGTTCCAAGATGTCAGCGTTCTTGTGGTTATAGGTCTCGCGGCCCAGCTTTTCCTCTAGAGTCAGTAGATTAACTCTATGCCTCACCCACACTCGCGCGCAGCCTACGTCACAATTTTGCGTGTTCGCGTGGCCAGCTGTGTTTTCTCGTCCTCCGGAGGACGCTGCCTAGCTCGGTGCTCTTTGAAACCGAAACTGCGACTGCGCGCTTTAAAACGCCTCTAAATAAATAACCGTCGCGCACTCGCGCAAACGAGGTTTGCAGCCGTAATAAGTGGATCATAAGCTATATTTTGCAACAAAAAAAAACAAGGTGAGAGATTTTTGTGTCGGTGCTCCTTTAAATATGTGTGAGCGATTGTAACGATGAGCCTATAAACTCCTCAGTCGCTGTGCGATACACATGTATTGAGCCCGGTACGGTTCTACGCTTCTGCCAGGCTACATTACAGGCGTTAAGAGGTTCTTCCCATTACATGCTATTCGTAGAGGGTTTTTTAACACGAACGTGTTTTATGCCGGGGTCCACCAAGACTTCAATGACGTATTTCCGTCACGGAAATGACGTCGAAAAAATTTACACGATCAGATGGCAAAGAAAAAAAAAGATCTGTCAACTGGCATCGAACCCACGACCGCTCGGTACGCGACAACAGATGCCGGGCACGCTATCCACTGCGCCACGGTCACAGACTTTCGAGGTTTTACAGCCGCGCCTTTATTGCGATAGCAATTATATGGAGAATCTAGGCTGATTTTTGCCGTCGCCGTCGCCGCCGTCATGCTGCGTATATGTATAAGTATGTATATATACATCAATATCCCAAGAAAAACAAATCAGAAAAATGGTTCCGAAGCGCGGAGTCGAACCAGCGACCTCTGAATTCGCAGCGCGGTGTGCTAAGCACTACTCCACAAAGCGTACATCCCTCAGGTAGCTAATGGCGAGCGTTATATACACACCCTTTACCGTTTGCAGTCCTCCGAGACGGAGGCGCTTATAAGCGTTTCTTCATTACCAGCGAGATGGCGCTAGGAGCACGACGGGCGCACTTAAAGGCGTCGGCCAACTCTCTCGCTTCTTCTTATATTTGCGCAGGGAGAACCTTGCCCTTCCGCTGTCTGCTCGCGCGGGCGCTCGAACAAGCTACCGAAGTGTTCAAGATTCTCAGCAGATGGAGCTACGTGGTAGCTCTCACCGCGCGTCGCGTACGTGTAGCTGAAAGCGTTTCAGATGTCGTGCACGTAACGTACGTGTAATTTTTCACGTTTGCGAATGAGAAGTCCCTACGTACGTGAAATTAGACAGATTTAGTTGAGCGTCCGCAACAACGTACGGACGCAGCCTGCCACAGGAAATGGCTGGCAGGCTGCGTCCGTACGCTGTTGCGGACGCCCAACTAAATTTGTCTATTAAAACTTTCTAGTAGCTGCCGGATAGTGATGGACGCGCGGTAGTCGCAGCGCGTCCATCACGGGCCGCTTTTCTTGCTATCGCATTCATTGTTTCGCCCTTGCGGCGAAACTCTGACTCTTTATATCTACCACTCTGCCGGTCGGCGGGGGTGGTGTTGCCCTCTGGGAGCGGTAAAGTAATTCGTAACTACAGTGGGACCGCCATTAGCACATGTAACGCGTTACACGTCCGTCTCATTCGACGCGTCTTCAATACAAGTTCCATTTTGTCAATGCCTTAACACACCGCCAGGTGGCGACCTTAGCGCAAGCGTCGTAAAAGCGTCGGCCTCGCTCAAAGCATCACGCTAATAGAAACGAAAAATAGCTCTGCGACGCTCGTCTGCCTCACCTGGCTGTAACACCGCGTTCCCCGCTCACGCGCTCGCCCCGAGAAAAATCGCGGCCGGGCTACCGCGGCGGCACGAAGCGCTTTGCGTTTCCCTCTAGTCCGGCCGTGCTGTTCGATCACATTTGAACATTCCGCGGGATGGCGACCAAGTTCTGCGTCCAATATGCGACGCTCTTCGGGCTATCACACCTCGTTCTTTGATAACGCGTTCACCGTTAACTACTACAGCTACCACAAGGGTTTGTTTAATCATTTAGCATGGGCGTTAGTCGTCGGGATTGAAATGTACCACCAATCATCAAAGTAGGTACATCCACGTTAAACGGTGCTATAGCTGCCAGGCATCAATATACGTTGCGCAAACTCTCTTATATCAATGTACAGTAAACATTGAGTTGCTTCTGTAAGGGCACGCTTTACTTTCGTGTTATTCCGATTCCTATATGACTGAGGGATCAACCATGTGTTTTTTTTCGGAAGGAGTTCCAAGCAATGGCGTGGCTCTCTGGCAAAACACCTGCTTGCCTCTCAGGCGTCCTGGGTTCGGTTCCCACCAAAACGGATGCTTCCCTTATATTTATTTATTTGCATCTATGTCGAATTTTCGCTGTCGAATTTAATTCACAACCAACGACGCAGACGTTGGTTGTGAGTTATTTATGCGGAACAAGCTGCACAACGCTATCGCGTTCAAGCAAGGCAATATTGGCTCGGCATTACCACAATATACCGCGTTTTATTTTTTAGTGAGGAAAGATATCCAGTCTACCCTCATGAATCGCGTGGTATCATTCAAGGTGGTCGCGGAAAGGGGACGAGCATTCAACAAAAATATTTAGGAATTCGCCAGGTGCTGATGAACATGTCGTTAGCAAAGAAGAATTGACTTTACTACCACGTGGACTTACATGGAACCCTAGCAATGGAAAGTGCGATGAATTCACGCTTTTAAGATACCCCTAGACGACCTAGCACGAAATTTACGATTGGAATATTTCTTTCATAAACCCCAGAAAGATAATTTAACCTTTCCGCGGTACAATCGGACGACAACGAACCCCAGAGGCCAAAGGGGTCGGCACTTGCATCTCTAAATAGACGGTGTTCAGAAAGGTATCATACATGCCTACAAAAATCTAGAAATCTTCATCTACAAAAACTAACTCACTCACAACACTCACTCACATCACTTCCTCACAACCACATCACTGACTTACTCGCTTACTCGTTCACATCAGTCATCTCTCTCACTCACTCACATCAAACACATAACTCACTCACACGCTTACATTACTCACATCGCTCAATCACTCACAGAACTCACATCTCCAACTCATCCACTCATATCTCTCACTCACTCGCTCAAATTTCTCCCTCACACCAATGGCTCACATCCCTCACTATAACAACATTCATTCACTGGCATCAGTGACATCACTCACTGATCGCTTGCTCACATCCCTCACTCAGATCACGTGCGTGGCAGCATTTGTAATTACTCTTAGGTGGCATTCACATCGGCGACTGAACCAAAGTCCGCTACCGGCGACCGAGGAGGTACTTACAGCGACCGATGTCATACCGGAAACCGCTGTTTACCTTTCGTCGAACCTGCAATCACTCCTGTTCACGCCTGTCTCGTTGCCAGCAACACGCGAAATAACCATTGGTATTGCGGCGTCAGGCTAAGCGGCTGCTTTTAGACAAAAGCGAATAGCTGCGACCGCTGCTTTGCGACGAACATGGTCGCGCGAAGCCTGTCGCTCGTCGGTTAGTAATTTAAGCAAGAGATTATTTATTTTTCTTTGCTGCCCTACAATGGTCTTAATTCTGTCCTACAAGGACGAAATTGGGGCGTTTTCGATGAAATTGGGGCGGCCTAGTCATTTCTTTGCCGCCTAAGCGCGGAGCTAGTCGTTCATGTGCGTGCTTCGGAGCCACGTTGGTTAATGGGACGCGCTCCATTGACGATTGTGGCACTTAGCCTACCCACCCAAAGGCAATTTGTAACGCAACCCCCGGTTCCTTTACTTCCCTCCTCTTAAGCGTTAGTGCGCTACTGGAGACAAAAAAAATGTTCTGACTGCCACTGAAGTAGCACGTCTCCAGATACAGTCCGCTGCATTGGCTAAGCCCAGCCTTCTCCGACTAATGTCTCCCAACTTCGCAGCAAAGAGAGGGAGGAAGAACTAATTTTGACAATTCTGGCAGCGTTCCCGCTCCGACTGCCTCAAGTGTCGCTCTGACGTTCACCCTCCGAGTGACACGGCAGTTGAGTTGCCGAGGCGTAGAACCGTGCGTTTTGTTTCTTTTCTTTTCCTTACTTTTTCTCCGCTGTTTGCGATGACTTATTATGGCCATGAGAAATGAGCCGAAGTAGAGAATGAACTGTACGCAGTTCGAGACAAGTGAATAAAAAGGAAGCCTCAAGGACGCCCTTTACCTCCTTGTAAAGAGGGAGTCGAATTGGAGATCGCCCGCTCTTCTTTGATTTGCTTATTTTGCCTTTTTTATGTGGGATGTTTGCCGATTGGTAAATAACCGACGAAACTGAATGGCCGTGACAACCTCAGAGTTCACTATTAATGAATCCATTCCCTCTGCTCGGTATCTAGCGACATTGTACATTTCAAATTTTTGCAGTTATAAGTAGCGATGTAGAAACGTTTCACAACTTTGTAGTTGACTTCAATTCTTGATGGAAGCTGCGATTGGCTAATATGTTGAAACGTCTTCAATGACAGATAAATAATTTTGTAAACGCAATGCGGATTCTGGTATTTTTTTTCAAATTGTTGATTGTTTTGAATATGTCAATTTGTCAGCTCAATGCACCTGACTTTCTGATGGAATATTCAGCACTTAAACGCGGTGGACATGAAAAAAAAAACGTAGCATTCTAACGAAAGGATCAATATTATTATGTGTATTTTCAAAAAAATTGAGAAATATTCACACTAATTTAGAAAAGCACGAACATATCGACATGGTATAAATAAACTTGTTCAGCAGAACTCAGACAGTCACGCAGTGGGTTGGTACGTGCGACGTAATCCACTTGTTTACAACGACAGAAAAGGCAGTTGAGTATAGACGACTACACTTGAAAATAGAGGAATGTACGGCGACCGAAGTACAGCGCGACAGTCCAGATCTGGCCACGAGATATTCCAAATCGACCTGCTAAACTGGACGATCTGGCTGCAATCTGTTGAGCTTTTGACCGACCCAAAAATGAGGCAAATTCAATGCGGACAAGCTCCTCCACATTCCTTCCATGCTGTTCATCTTTATGTAAACAAGTGATAAACGAATGAGACAAAGACTAGAAGCATTCTTTTAGTAGCTGAGGAAGGCAATGCTCCGTGTAGAACTACGTCATCTAGCTATGTGCCGCTCCATAACGTGCAGCAATGACCATTCTATTTTTGCCTTTCTTTATATTCATCCCGTAACACTCTTCCGCCTGTGTCATGAAGCAAACCGGGTGCGCCTGTTGTTGAGCTACCCACCTTCCCTTTCTTTCCTTTTTCTTGCTTTTTAAATCTCTGAAACGCCATCGCAGTAGAACAGCAAAACGCCACAATACGCAGAATTGTCGGAATTGTATTCCCACTTTAGGGGCGTAGCTCATCTTAGTCTAACCTTGTCCCATGTCAGGCGTAACCGCGGCAGTATCTCTCGAACAGTATAATAGATGGCGCTGTCCCATAGAGATGCATGCAAACTGCAGGCGGGTGACGATATACTGGATGGCGCTGTCCCATAGAGATAGAAGAACTGCGGGGAAGATAAGGAAACGGCGGAGCATGTTCTGATTGAATGTGGAGACATCCACCCAGGTGTACGTTTGGGCACGAGCCTACATGACGCCTTGGGTTTTAGAGACAATGGAAAGCTGAACATACCCGCGATTGAAATAATTAAGAGACGGTTAGAGTATTGGTGGCAGAAAACTAGAGAGAAAGGACAAAAATAAATATTGGAAAAAAATAAGGGCATTCTGCCGTAAAGGGCAAAGAATCGAGCTTTTTTTTCTGGAGTAAAATAGTTTTAATTGAAGTAAAGACACTAGGCCAACGCTAAGAAAAAGAAGAGTAAAGGTTTTTTTTGTCGAGCCTGGTGGCACACTTGTCACCGCCCCGTTATAAAGGGAACCTCATAGCATCCATCCATCTAAAAAAAATAAATAAATAAAAAATAAAAACATAAGAAATAAAATAAATTAAAAAAATGGAAATAAAAATAAAGCAATAAAAATAAATAAATAATTTAAAAATAAAAAAAATAGAAAAATAAAGAAAGAAGGAAATACGGCAAAAGGAACAATAATCAAAGCGGCGTATCGCTTTGATTACTGCTGGGCGAAACCACTGAACATTTCACGGCGTAAACATAATTGCTTCAGGAGCGTCGCCCAAGCTCTTCATCATTCACCCGTGGATATGCTGTAATTTTTTCTATAGTGCGTGAAATCGGTCCATTAAAATGACGTGTGGTTGATACGACAGTGCGACGGCAATTATTTACACACTGCGAGGCAAAGTAATAACAGATATGAACCTCGTAAAGATGCATACCTTTCACGGATCTTATTGGGTGAATATCTTGGCGTTCCGTGTGCTGACTAGTATTCATTTTTCTGTTTTTTCTTTGCAGTAGACACCTGCCTGATTCATTTTCTCCGGTGTGTTGTTTTCCTCAGGTAGCGCGCTCGCTTTTCAAACAGCAAAGCCCTGGCCCTTTTGTTATCGCACACATTCTTCCTTCTCATTTAGCAATAATGATAACCGCGTGACAACATGACACTAGGAAATTTAAATATAATATAACGGAATCAATGACAAAGAAATTTCAAAAAAATATTTTTTTTTAAATTGACTGTAGACGTCTCACAAATGTTGCTGCTCGAGAAATACTTGCAGCTAGACCCTGTGAATGACCGCCTAAATGAAAACCTAATTATTTCCCTTTTTCTGAAATGACCGACTGCAGCGACCGAACGGCGGTGAAGACTAGCTACGCATCTTGACGTCGCGTGTCGGGCTTCTTGTCCGGACAGTCTTTGTACAGATTTCTGTACAAAATGAAGATCATCGGCTAGCTGAAATTACTCCGGCACCCTTTATTACGGCGCCTTCTGTATTACAATAGTGGCTTAGAGACGGCAATACCACTTGCATGAATCAGTGTCAAACGTTCTTCCACATTTGCCGATGAAGAGATAATTGCAATGAGTTGTAAGACAAAGGAGTTCTACACTTCTATGAGTCACAAATTACTTACTCCAAGCTTGGACAAGAGCTTCGCGTATTCATTTCTTTCTTGATCAGTTCTGGCTGGCAGGCCTATACTTTGTTTCAATTCCGCAGATGGCCAATTCTACCTAATAACGTATTCGGTTCGCATTCCGTGCTCCGCATGAGCCATTTACCAATTTGAAATGCATACACTAATGTTCTTCCTGGCTCAGTGTATACAAAATCGGAACGCTACATAAAACTTAACCTGTCCACTGAAAGATGAAAAGGCCATTCGGGAAAGGTGTGGTCAACCTCGATTTTTTTTTCTGTATATGAACGACTTTTTTCTGGGTCAGGAAAACTACGGTAATCTAATATCACCTGCGTACGTGTATTTTCTCAGTTGTCAATTTATCGAAAATTCAATATTGCTTTTGGATTAGTCTCTCAATGTCCATACAGCATGACCTAAATGAAGCCATTTCTGCGATAGCTAGGGTTCATAGTTTTTTCTTGCTCTAATTGTAGTTCTTGCTAATAAACAAGACGTCATATTTTCGCACTTAAAATGTTTATCATAGACTAAATATACTTTGGTAAAATATTCCGCAAAAAGTGCCAGGCCTGCGTGGGACACACAACACTGTCACAGCGAAAGCTAAAGAGAGGCCTTTCTAGAGCCCGTTGTAAACTCTCTTGGGGCAACTAATACAAGTACACTTGCAAGGTACCCACTACACCATAAATCATAATTTTTGTCAAGTAGGGAAGCACCCACTATGCCATTATTCGTCATTTTCCGGAGAAGCGTGGTACCCGCTACACATCTGCAATGCATTATGTTACTTTATTGGTGCTGTGGCTGATGATGATGATGAATTATGGCTGAGCTTTTTGTAATGGGTTGGAAGCATTTAACGACGCGCTCCTTGTGCAATTTGCATTGTGTGACACCTGGTTGTTATTTTACTTTTCTGCCGCGCTACTTTACATATGTTAACGCAATTCCTTGCCCGACATGAAGCCAAGCCTGTATAGGGTTTCAAGCACTGGCGTAGCTCTGTGGTAGCATACCTAACTACCACGCAGAGCATCCGGGTTCAAATCCGTTCCAATCCTGGCTATTTTAAATCATTTCCTATGTCGGAGCTAACACGAGAAAGATCCAGCCCTGACAGCGTTCAGTTTTCGAACTGATTTGTTATTATCGCGCTGCACCCGCCGCGCGGCCGAATGCCAACTTCTTCTTCCTTGACGAGCGCTGCATTCTGAGGCGCTACAGGGCTCCCCCCGTAGAACTAGAGCCATACGAGTCGCCCAGTGAACATGCTTGGATGTGGGCATCCAGACTGAAGATTGAAGCCCCGCGGACGCGAGAGCGGCGATATACGCAGGTATCAGTCGATCGGCAGCCACGACGTCTTCACGGCCATTGATGTCCAGCGTGAAAGTCTTAGATGTACGATGGAGTACGCGGAATGGGCCATCATTGGCTGGTGTGAGTGGTGGCCGTATTTGGTCACGCCGAACGAAGACGTGACTGCAGTCATGCAGATCCTGGCTGACGAAGACAGACTGGGGGTGTCGGTCAGCAGGAATCACAGGAGCAAGGTCCCGAAACGTGGTGCGCAGCTCTCGAATGTACGTGGAGGCATCGTGAGTGGAAGGTGGCGATTATGGCTCCAAGAATTCTCCTGGAAGACGCAGAGAAACGCCATAGACTAGTTCGGCTGATGAGCAGCCGAGATCCGCTTTCAATGCTGATCGGATGCCCAGAAGTACGAAGGGGAGGTGGTCGAGCCAACGTTCCCTTGGCTGGTGAGCAGTGAGGGCAGCTTTCAGTTGTCGATGAAGCCGTTCGACCATGCCATTGGCGGAAGGATGGTAGGCAGTTGTGTGAATGTGTCGAATGCCCAGGATATTGGCAAGTGCACTGAAAAGAGCCGATTGAAATTGACGACCGGGATCAGTGGTGACGACAAAAGGGCATCCAAAGCGCGACACCCAGCTGTAAGTGAAAGCATTAGCAACTGTTGGTGCTGTAATGCCGAAAATGGGAAACGCTTCCGGCCATCTGGTGAAGCGATCCACACAAGTCAGCAGGTAACATGCTCCTTGCGATGACGGAAGAGGGCCGACGATGTCGAGATGGACGTGAGAAAACCTTGCGTGTGGAGGCCGACAGGGGGATGTTGCCGTGACAACGTGGCGGTGAACTTTAACCCGCTGGCACTCAACGCAGGTTCGCGCCTAGCATCGGACATCAGCATTGATGCTTGGCCAAAGGAAACGAGATGTGACTAGCTTCTGGGTCGCACGAATACCAGGATGGCTCATGTTGCGCAATTGATCAAAAATTGCACGACGAAAAGCTGAAGGCACGAAGGGCCGAGGGACACCAGTAGACGTTTCGCACGTTATTAATGAGGTAGAAAATTGAAGCGGGCACTCCGTGAACGATAGAGACGTGGATGAAGAACGAAGACGATGCAGCTCAGGATCATTGCTTTGGGCAGCTGCTAGCTCTTCCAGGTCTAGTGCTGACTGGGTCGACAAGGCATCGATGCGGGATAGTGCACCAGCAGCAGCATTTTCGGGCCCATGGACGTGTCTGAGACCCACAGTGAACTCGGAAATGAAGCATAGTTGACGGATCTCCCGTGCAGTGTATTTGCTGTGATTGCGATGGAAGGCAAACGTCAGGGGCTTGTGGTCTGTAACGACGTAAAAGTCCAGGCCCTCCAATAAATGGCGAAAATGTTTGATGGCGAGGTATACCGCGAGGAGTTCTCGGCCAAATGTACTGTATTTTGCTTCCGGTGGCTTCAGTTTTTGCGAGAAAAAACCAAGGGGCTGCCAACCAGATACGTGCTGCTCGAGAACGGCGCCAACTGCCAAGCTTGATGCATCGGTGATGAGACGAATTGGGGCATCAGGGACGGGATGTATGAGCGTGGTGGCGTCTGCCAGAGCCTTCTTGGCAGTGCCGAAGGCAGATGCAGCGTCCTCGGTCCACTCCAGTGGAGCAGCCGGGTCTTTCTTTTTAGCCAATAGCTCGGTCAAGGGCATTAGGAATGTGGCACACTTTGGAAGAAAGCGACGACGGAAGTTTAGTAGGCCCAGAAATCCTCGGAGTCTCTTCAGTGAAGTCGGGGGTGGAAAGTCTTGAATAGCCTTCACTTTGCTGGCGAGTGGTTGGATTCCCTGTGGAGTGATAAGGTGGCCTATGAACGCTATTGTAGCGACGCCGAAGAGGCACTTATTGGGATTAATTACGAGGCCGTAATCATCCAGGCAGTGGAACAGGGTGCGCAGGTGGGCTTCATGCTCAGGGCCGGATGAGCTTGCTACAAGGAGGTCGTCAAGGTAGGAAAATACGAAATAGAGACCTCGCGTGACCTCGTTGATAGTGCGCTGAAAGGTCTGTGCAGAGTTGCGCAATCCAAAAGGCACCCTCACATATTCAAAGAGACCGAATGGGGTGGTGATGGCCGTCTTCGGAATGTCGGCGGGTTCTACAGGAATCTGATGGTAAGCCTTCACAAAGTCAATCTTAGAGAAGATTGTGCACGCAGCCAAATTGGATGTGAAATTCTGCATGTGAGGAAGTGGATAGCGGTCTGCTAAGGTGTGGGCATTGAGAGCGCGGTAATCCCCACATGGTCTCCAGTCGCCAGGATCTTTCCTCGGCACCATGTGGAGTGGCGACGCCCAGTTGCTTTAGGAAGGCCACACAATGCCGAGTTCAAGCATGTGCTCAAACTCACGGCGGGCGATGGCGAGGCGTTCTCCAGATAGTCGACGGGGTCGTGTAAAAACGGGAGGTCCAGTGGTCACAATGTGGTGAGTGATGGAATGCTTCACCGGTGACTCTCTGGTGTGCGGCTTCGTGATGCTGGGAAAGTCGGCGAGTATTTCTGCATACGGCGAAGCAGGTGTGAGAGCTCGCAGTCCCGTTGACGAGGAAGTACAAAGTACACCGTTGACAGAGAGGTGGGTGTTGAGATCAATGAGGCGATGAGCATGCATGTCCACAGCAAGGTTGAAAAATCTGAGGAAGTCAGCTCCAAGAACAGCTTGCGAGACGTCAGCGAGGATGAAAATCCAGCGAGACGTACGGCGTAGTCCAAGGTCAAGTGTAAGAGAGCATTGGCCGTATGTGCGAATGGTGGAATTGTTGATTGCTTGGAGTGGGCAGGTCTGTTAGTGGCGACGGCGATCTGCACACGAGGCCGGTATGACGCTAACCTGGGCTCCTGTGGCGACTAGGAAGCAAGCGCCAGTGATCTTATCAGAAACATAGAAGAGGCGGCATGACTTTCGACCAGTACCACTTGCCGCCGTCAGTGGCCGGTCGTTGCATTTCCCGACCAGCAGCACGGGCGAGTGCACTTTCGAGCAGAGGCACCGAATCGGCGGTGGTACAAGCACACGGTTGAGGATAAGACGTCCCGCGGCGCGTCGGTTGGCCGGAGTTCCGGCGAACGTGGGGGCGTCGAGGAGCGACTGTGTATCTGGAACCTGGATGACGGTCGACGATGCGCAGGTACAAAGTCATCGAGGCGCCTGACAAGGGCGTCCAAACGATTCTCGATGCTCGCGAGCGCCGGGTCTGCAGCGGTGGCCGGTGGTGGTGTGGTGACGGCGTTGAGGCTATGTGCCCGCGAGTAGTCCGCCACTCGGTCAGCCATTTCAGCGAGTGTGTCTACTGGGACATCTCCTGCAGCCACGAGGACCGGGACCATGCTCTGGGGTAACGCTGGAGGAACAACTCACGCAACAGCTTCTCCTCTTGAGGGGCGGAGGGGCCGACAAGGAGCTGGCGCATGCGTCGCAGGAGCTGTGATGGGCGACGGTCACCGAGCTCTGTAGCCGTGACGAGCTGTTGGAGTCTGCTGTGTTCGGATTCAGACTTGCGGGAAATGATACATAGCTGCCTTCAACGTGTCGTAGGGATGGCTCGGGTGCGGCGACGCTAAAATATCAGCTAAGCCGTCGGCTACGTCCGGAGGTAAGCAGGACACCATATGCCAGTACTTGGTCTGTTGGCTGGTGATTTGCCGTAGACGGAAGTGCGCCTTGACCTGCAGAAACCATGTGCTGGGGCTGCTGGGCCAAAATGGTGGCAGCTTGACACGTTGGATCGTAGCTACCGCAGCACCGCTAGGTCTGGCGTCTTCTTGGGTGTCAGGACCAGTAGTATTGGTGGCAGAGCCGGCGGGATCCATGCGGGATGATCGGGGCTGCGTGTTCTTTATCGAGTCACCATTAACTGTCGGAGCTAACGCGAGAAAGGCCCAGCCCTGACAGCGTTCTGTTTTCGAACGGATTTTTTAATATCGCGCTGCACCCGTCGCGCGCCGAATGCCAACTTCTTCCTTGACGAGCGCCGCATTCTGAGGCGCTACAAGCTTGAAAAGGTGCGACTCGAACTATCGTCCTTGGTCGGTGGTAACATGGCAGGGGGCGCCGAAACGAGCAATCCAGCCGATAAAGAAGGCCGAGGCGACGTTTTCCGCGGTGATTCCGTCGAGAGGTCATGCCTCGGGTCATCGAGTGTACCTGTCGATGGCGGTGAGGCAGTAGCGATAGGGTCCAGCCGAGGGAAAGGGTCCTATGATGTCGAGTTGGACGTGCTGAAGCCGACCAGAGGGCTGTGGGAATGTTCCGAGTGGTGACGTGACGTGCCTGGTGACGTTAGCGCGTTGGCATTGAATGCAGGAGCACGCCCAGGTGCGACAATCCCGCTGCATGGCGGGAGTTAGTCGCGACGTTGAGAGAAGGCGTAGGTAAGAGGCTTGTTGGTCGGTATGATGGGGCAGTTCTGTGCTTCGAGAATATGGCGAAAGTGTTGCACTGCTCGTATAATGCCAGAACTTTTCTGTAATAGGCTGGCAAACTTGTCGGTGCGGTGGCCGGTTTTGTCAGTGGAACTGGCAGTTGAAGGGGTCGTTTTCCGAGCTGCGAGTTTCTTGTACGCCAAGGGATGCCAGGTGTTGTCCACGCGTTGCATGAGGGCGGCGCCGATGGCGAAGCTAGATGAGTCCGTGAAGAGTCACTAGCGAGCGTCTGGCACCGGATCGGTGAGAAGCGTGGCGGTGCAGAGGGCGGCTTTGCATTCTTCGAAAGTTTTCGCTAACGTCGGTGTCCACCTGACGGATTGGTTTCCTCGCAGGCCAGCCAAAGCATCATGGAGGGGAGCCTGGTAGTCAGCTGCCTGTGGCAAGGAACGCCTGTAAAAGCTCAGCATGCCAAAGTAACGGCGAAGGTCTTTAGCGGTGGTGGGTTGAGGGTACTTTTGCAGGTCCGAGATGCGTTGCGGCAAGGGCCGAGTTCCCTCAGATGAAACTTCGTGGCCGAGGAAGCGGACGCCGGAAGCGCCCAGCGTGCTTTTGGGTTTTTGACGAGTAGGCCGTGGTCATCGAGGCATTGAAACAGCAGACGAAGGTACCTGTGGTGCTCTACGGCGTCGCAGGAAAATACCAACATGTCGTCCAGGTAAACGAAGCAGAAGTCAAAGCCGCAGACTAGATTGTCGATGAAGCGCTGAACGGTTTGTCCAGCTTTCCTCAGGCCGTAGCTCATGAAGGGAAACTGGAACAAGCCAAAGGGAGTGATGATTGCCGTTTTCGGGGCGTCATCCGGATTGACGGGTATCTCTGTGTAGGCCTTCACCAAGTCTAGCACGGAGAACGCGTGGCACCCATGAATGCGATGGGCGAAGTCCGGTATGCAGTGGACGGGGCACCTGTCCGGGATGGTGCGCGCGTTGAGGGCACTGTTGTCCCCACAGGGCCTCCAGGCTTCAGTCTTCTTCGGCAAAAGGTGGAGTGGCGAGCCCCATGGACTGTCAGATCGGCGGGCGATTCCTTCGTGGAGCATGGCCTCGAACTCTGCCTTGGCTATGTGCATGCGGTCCGGCGCAAGGCGACGGGCGCGGCAGAAAACCGGGGGGCCTGAAGTGGTCTGGATGTAGTGCACGGTGGTGTGGTGCACATTGCGTGGCAATCCGCTGGGGCGCGTCAATCCGGGAAATTCGGCGAGGATGGCGTGGTACGGCGAATGATTATCAACACTGAGTACCTTGATGCTTGGTTCGCTGGCCTGGTGTAGTGTTCCATTGTCGCGTCGATGAGGAGATCGTTGCGGCAGTCCGGAAGGAGTTTGTAGTGGGCCAGAAAGTCTGAGCCGATAATTGGCTCGGCGACGTCGGCAATGACAGAGTTCCAGTGAAGGTCATGGCGTAAGTTTCTGAGCCGAATGTGCAGGCGGAGCGAGCCGTACGTCTTGATTGTGGAGCGGCTTGCCGCACTGAGCTCGAAAGACGTAGGCGGACGAGGACCTTGAAGATGGGATCGCCGATAGCAGCAAATGCCGGCACCGCTGTCGACAAGCAACCGCTGCTTCGTGATTTGGTCGGTGACGAAGATGCGACGGCCTCCAGGTTGGCAGCTTGCGCCGTCTCTACGAGCTGCTGTTGGCGTTTTCTGCTTGTCCCATGGAACAGGGTGGTCGACATGGCCGGGCTCTGTCCCCGAAGCGTCGGTGGTAGAAACACGGGCCGTTATCAGGTTGCCGTGACGAAGTGGTGTAACGGTCGCAGCTTTGCAAGTGACGGCGCTGTTGCATCGAAAGACGTTCACCCAGGCGTTGTTGAATGGAGGTGAGCTGTCGATCGATGTCGTCGATACGGCGCGCAAGCTCTGTGGTGTTCAGCTGTGCGGCAACAGCCCCTGTGGTGGCGACAACTGCGGCAAGGAGGCCTCGATGACGCGATCAGCAATCTCCGCAAGTTCGTCGAGAGGCAGCCTAACCCGAGCTTGCAGAATTTATTTATTTATTTATTTATTTATTTATTTATTTATTTATTTATTGTACCCTCAGGGCCCGAAGGCATTACAGAGGCATTACATTCCCTGAACGTGCGGCGGGAGTCGTTGGAGGCAAAGCGCTTGCAGGAAAGAATCCTGGACTTGCATGTTGCCCACGAGCGCACGCATGTGGCGCAGAAGCTGCGAACGTTTGCGCTGAGCAAGGTCTGCGGACTGAAGTTGTCGTATCCTCTGTTCTTCCGAGAGCGACAGGCGGCGTATAAGTGCAGTCTTCAGGTGTTCATAGAGGTTGGCCGTTTGTGGGTTGGCAAGGATATCCCGGACCTCGTGGCATAACGTGCGTCCAGGTGGGCGACGGCGTAACTGTAGCGAGTCCGGTCAGCGTGATGCGCGCCATGGAGAACTGGGCCTCGACCTGGGCGAACCAGACCTCGGGTGAGTCCACCCAAAACGGCGGAAGCTTGACAGCGACACGCCAGGTGTCGTATGAGGCGGCGTGCGTCTTCTGTAGGAGCTCTGACGTCCTCAGCAGAGCCGGCAGGCACGGCCGTGGTTGTGGAGGCGTTGCGGGAATGCTGCTGTGCTGGGTCTGCAGTTCCTGTTGAAGTTGTTGCGCTTGCTGGCGAAGAGCAGTGAGGGCTGCTGGGTCGGCCATGGCGGTGCGGTTTCTTCGGTTTCTGGGTCACAAGATGTCGGATGCCGTGTCCATAGAAGGACGCATCCCAACATAAAACATAGCGACTGTTTATTAGCGCACTAAAAGCAGCGGGCGAGCATACCGACGCTGCGCTCGAACGGTTAGTGAAGGAATGATCTTCCGAGCTTGGCAGCTTGGGTTTATAGCCACCGTCGGTGACGTAAGCCTCCGGTGACGCTGCGGTAGCGCTGTCCCTTATCGGAGGCATGGTGAAGCATTCAGCCGTGTCACGCCGGGCAAGCTAGTGACGACGCGGAGACTGCGCCGGTTTGTGCACAGTGTGTCGCCACAGCCTCTATTATAACCCCAGTACCCTTATTTTGTCGACAATGGGTATGGAGTGTCCATCTAGTGTTGTAAGTTGTATATCTGTGTATGTATGTGTATTCTGGTTCTTGGGAGGTCGGCCTTTAATGTTAGTCTATATAGCAGGAGCTCAGATTTTTCGGCTGAGCACGTAAGACCAGTGCCTTCTAAGTATTGTTCTACGGTGTCGATCGCTTCTTGTAATCGTTGTTCAATTGACCCATCGCTGCCGTTGGTTACCCAGAGAGTAACGTCATGAATAGATTGTATCGTGTAAACCTTCGATCTTTAGTAATCTGCTAGGGAGGCCAATTAAGACTAAGTTAAAGCATATGTGATATCACCGATCCTTGGGTGTTTCTACACTGCCCATGGATATTTCTTCGGATGTGAGGTCTCCTACTACGATTTTTGCTTTTCTATTCGTGCTAAAATTTCGGGTGTAATTGTATGTCGCTCACCTAAGCCTAATACCCCTGTCACACGGCAAATCTAATGTCATTTACATCAACTAATGCCATTCGATGAAAAGACATTTTCCATCGAATGAGTTCCTGAAACACATTCGCATTCGATTTCGGACTGAATGCGTAGTCTCAACGCCAGGGACCTTTTAGGGAGATGACTGTTGACTTATGTATGCGTAACTTTTGTAATTCGTAAATATCTTATTCTTTACTAGAATAACTTATTACTGGTTTGATCTCGTAACAGCAGGCGCGAAAATTTCGAAAAGAAAGCTACTCTCAACTACAGCGGCTGCACGCCGGCCTTGTTTCAATTGTGCTCTCTTGTCGCTCGTATCGCGGGTGTTGATCGTCCGATTGCACGTGTTTTGGTGATCAAGGTGGCGACTACACGAATTAGCTGCCGCCATCTCATTTCTGCAGCCGGAGAGTCAGTCGTGCTCGCACGCTTTAGTTCACTGTACCAACGCCCGGTCATATCGTCGGCCATGTTGGTTTTCGATTGGTTCTTGGCTTGACTTCGTTTGTGTCGTACAGCTGTGGCAAGTTGTGTAAAACGGCTGCGTTTATATTCTTCGAGTAGCTTTTTAGTGACAGAAAATTATTTTCGAGGATACACGCATGTGAGATGCAAGTTTTAATAGAATTTTATTTCTCCCAACGTCATGGCTCAGGAAGGCTAAGGTCATGGTCGTCATATTAAAATGACATTTGTTTTCGTCGTGTGACAGCAGGCAGGTAAAATGACATCAAGTTCACCTAATGTCATTTGTTGTAAATGACATTAGATTTGCCATGTGACAGGGGTATAAGGCACAGACGTGATTCAGTATGGCTTGGTGGGGTCATTATCAAGTGCTTTTTTTAGATCAAGCCGAGAATGGCTCGAGTTGATCTCCCAGGGTCATCTATGATGGTCGTTTTAATTGTAACATGGCGTCGTGTGCACAGAGATTCCACCGAAATCCTATCATTGTACATGGGTGTAGGTCGTTGTCTTCTAGGTAGTTAGTGAGTCGGGCGGGTAAGGCGTGTTCCATCAGCTTACCTATACAGGATGTTAGTGATATAGGTCTTAGGTTTTCAAGCTGTAGGCGCTTACCAGGCTTGGGTATAAGAACGACTTTCGCCGTATTCTATTGTTGCGGTACGTGGCTTTGTCTCCAACCTTCATTAATAAAGTCTGTTAATTCGCCAATTCACGTATCGTCTAAATTCCGCAGTGTTTTATTTGTAATGGCCTCAGGGCCCGTTGCTGATTTAGTATTGCCACATGCGTTTCCTATTATCACTTTTTCTGTATTCGGTTTTCGCCCACAAAGACTGTCAGCCACGCTCAGCGCAAACCGCGCCTCATTGTTCGAGAAGCTTCGCGATTATTGTAGATCGTTTTCTTAAGATTGCGCTCAAGACGCGCACACTCGAGTTTATTCTAGAACTTGCGCGACAACCAGCGATAACGCTGGAATATTCGACGGCACATGTATAAATGCCGACGCGCTTCACCGCTTGTTACTGCTATCGACGACCGACGCCCTGTTCGCCGATATCAGTGTACAGCGTGTATTGCTGTAGCTTGAGTTTTCATTTCACGGCCACAAGTTCGGCCAAATGAAATTTCATTTTGGACCCGCCGACTGCTGCCTTCTTCAACGTCACGACCACGTGACAGTATTGACTTTGTGTAAAACTGCTCTTATTTCTGCTTCGCTGAATTCTTCCTCGAGGTCAGTATTTGGTACTGCCAAGTATTCTGGGTGAGCAAATGGCGGCGCCTGGGATATGTATTTAAGTTCGACCTCTTTGAGGAACTCTCTTCTGTGCCTTTATATGCATGCAGAATTTTGCTCATGTTTTGTCAATGCACTGTTCTTGTGTCCTCTGGATTTAGGAGGTGCCTGAGTAAGTTCCATGTTTTGGCTAGGCTCAATTGGTTGTCCATAGCGGTGCAGGTTTCTTCACATTGTTGGCGGCAAAGCTGTTGTGCATACTGTTCAATTTCCTTGTTTAGTGTGCCTATCTTTTTTCTTAGTGTTCTGTTATGTTTCTGCGTTTTCCACCGTTTCCGCAGCCCTTGTTTCGCTTTCCACATATGCAAGAGCCGGCTGTCCATCACTTCCAGCTGAGCTTCCGGTGGAACTATTCGCGTTGCCTTGAAATATCTTAGCTCTTCTTGAGCTTGTTGTCAATGTAGTTCTGTTGTTATTGTTTTTGTCTATCTTTTCTTAGCTTGGTGTCCCTGGTCAATGTCTGTAATGTTTGTGACGCCCCTCTTATATTCTCAATTCAACCCAGTCAACGAGCTTAAGCTGTTTGCCCTTGTGTTTGGTGGGCCCCCCTATAAGCTGTATTTAAATAATGGAGTGATCGCTCCCGAAGTCTTGCTGTGTATTGAGCCATCGAGCTGATTTCGTGTTCTTTATAGAAGTGAGGTCGGGCGTGGAATCGCCACATGCACTGTTTCTTTGCCTAGTGGGCATTGTAGGGTCACTGATGAGCGTTAGACCTTCCTGCTGCGAGTCGAGCCAAAGATGCTGCCCTTGGGGTGAACATGTTTATAGCCGTGGAATGGGGAGCATTAAAGTCACCTCCGATTATCACAACTCGGTTGCCCACGATGGAAAGCGTGCGCCCAAAGAGTGATAGGAATCTGTGTCGTGTGAATTTCGGGTTACTGTACACGTTTAGGACGAAGATACTGTCCGCTATTTTTCTTGTGGGTATGATTTCAATTAGTATATTATTTACATCAGTAACTCGTGTGCTGTGTTGCACTGCCGTGTGGTCCCTCCGCACTAAGGTTGTAAGGGCTTTAGTCTCCCCCTCGGCACTGCCGATAGACCGGTAGCCTGACCATTTAGCGAGACCGTGCGTTTCTTGTAAGATGATAATATCTGGGTATTCTTTATCTTTAAGATACTGGTGTAAAACGGCATTCTTGTTTCTGTAACTTCTACAATTCCATTGTCATATTGCATATTTTTTGCTTCTGTCGATAGCGGCCGTAACGAATTCAAATGTTTAGGAAGCGCCGGGGTCATGATAGCCGGCTCTAGGAGTGAAACTTTGGTAGTTATATTAATGGGTGCTACTCCGCTGGCTTGTAGGCCTGTAGCAGAAGTCCATCTTTCGAGTTCTGTTACCCTAGTAGATAAGTTATCTAGTCGCTGCTGGTGAATTTCCTGTTGTTGTATAACTGTATTAATTTGCTGCATAATAGCCGTTCCCCACTCTTTGATTTGCGCTCCCATGGTCTCCTTAATTTCGTTCATTGACGCAATTTGGCTTTTAATAGCTTCTTTAATTTGACTTATTCGTGAATCGACGCGTTGTTGGAATTTCTCCTGGCGTTCGTGCAACATGTTAGCGGTCTCGGTTTTCTTGGGTTACTAGTACCCTCGCCGCTGTTCTCTACAGCCTTTTTTGAAGATAGGGAAATCACTGTTCTCCTCCATACTTGTTACACTGTCATCTGTTATAACTGTGGCGCCACTGCATTGCAGCTTGCCGTTTTTTGTACTTGTGAATTTCTTCCCTTAATTTCCTATTCTTCGCCCTCATGGCGACAATTAACTTATTGTTTTGCAGAATCATTTGTTTAAGTTGTGCTAACTCATCCTCTAGTTTGGTGACTTTCTGGTCAGAAGAAGCCTCCGCCTCCGCGCTCGCCCGCTTGACCTTGTCTGCCCAGCTCACCCTCAAGATGCATCGGCGCCGGGTTTTGGGGTTCCCTGGACTTCGACCTGGATCTGTTCTTGGACCTTGAGCGGCTTCTCCTCACGTGCGGCAGCCTGGGAAGGACTCCGATTGGTTGCTCGCGAAGTTGGCGTTAGATGACCTTTCTTGTGCTGCGTAGGACGTGTTCTGTTGTTCTTGCCAGGCTCTTTCCCAGCGGCTTTTCCTCACTAGGAATGGAGTCTTGTACCTTGCCTTGCAGGTACGATCTGCTGTGGGGTGGTCTTGGTCGCACAGCTGGCACCTGGCCTTGCATTCGGGGTTTTCAGGAGGATTTGGCATCCTGCATCCTCGGCAGATTTTGTCGTTAGGGTTAGCGCAAACATCTGCCCTATGCCCTAAGTGTCCACAGTAGTAGACACATCCAGTTGTTCTGTACAACGAACAGCGTATTAGGGCCCCTCCGTATTTCACGTAGCTTGGGACTCGGTAGCCGTCGAATAGTGCATTCACGTTGGTGGTGTTGCCCATTCGCTTGACCACGAGCGCAGTTGGGTTTCTGGAAGTTATACCGCACGCTGTAATTTTTCTGGCGGTATCGTCTAGCGGTATTCCCCGGATTCCCCGGACGTGTTTTCTGGGGCTTAATAATACTTTCAAATTCTTTTGTCCCTATTTTGATACAGGCAATTCGCTGTTATCTGTTGGCGTGTTCTTCGATTGGATGCTGACAACAGTTATGTTTTGTTGGTAGTTGGGGCAGATCATGTCTTGCTCTCGTGCTTCTCTAGGTATATCGGCAGCTCGGCAGACGCTGTTGGCAATGCGGGCGGCTCCGTGGTCGCGCTGACTCGAAGTTCCCCTCGTGGTCTAACATTATCTTGTAGTCACCTTTGGAAGCTGCGGCATTCTGCTAGCTCTGGTGATTTGGAGAAAGCGTTGTCTCTGTGTTTCTTGTCGTTTTTTTCCTACCGGAGGCTGCTCGCTTCGTTGCTCCGGCATTGGCTCTGTAGGCTTGCGCTGTCCCACCGGTCACCAACCGGTGTTATCCTCAAATTCTTCTCTCGAGACGTTTTTCCTCCCTCCACAGTCACTTCCATCTGGCCAATAACCCAATGCATAAAGCGCGTAGGGCGCCGCATTCCTCGTTGTCCTTCGCGACGCCCAACTGCGTCGCCGCGGGTTCGGCGTAGTCTACGGCGATCGCTATGCAGGTGGCTCTTCTGCCGGCGTATCAAACTTGAAAACGGGCGTAAAATGGTGAAATATAGATCCTCCCACTTATTTGGTTGGTGTCAGGGTGATTGTGGTGACTTGTGGCGTCGATTCGTGACGAGAAATTCGGTGGACTTGGTTATTTTCCGCCGAGAATCATCCAGGAAACACGGAGCCGACGCGATGAGCAACTGCTCCTGCCGGGCGTCTCGAGCTCTCGCATAGATAAGGATTCATTACTTTCATCGTGTCGCAAAGTGGCAGCAACAGGTTAAAGAAAAAACGTATGGTAGCTCGACTACTGTGAAACCTGAAGGTGCGTAGCACGGGCACCCAGCGATTCTCGTTCGTAGAGTTCCCACTGCTCCGTTTACCAAAGCGTCGCTGACACTAATGTTTGAGGTAAGCATGCAGGCTTCCCCGGCTCAAGTAGAATCTTGTTAGGGATATTCGCAAACTCGGTGTGCGACATGTGCGCTACTTTTTCCTGCGCTTTATGGGCTTTCTGCTTGTTACGGCAGTTTAGATAGGCTTCGTGTCTGCAGCGAGTTCCGTCAGCTTGTTTCCCCATCAGATGTAGCGACGCAGCGCTGTACTTCGAGTAAATGAACCTCCGGACTTACCTTGACGCCAGAAAAGTGCCGCTTCACGTAAAAGGAGATCTTTTCCTTGGCCACGTCATTAGCAAGTCTGGAGCTCACGAAGTCGCGCGGAAGACCTCTGCCATCGCTTGTCGTACGAGAACTCTTGTTTTGGGCCACGTCATTATCAAGTCTGCAGTCGCCCACCGACAAGCAAGCCGTACGCCCATTTCTCGGCTTGTGTGCCTATTACAGACACTTCGTCAAGGAATTTTCAAGAACCACTGAGCCACTAACTCACCTCACGAAGACCTACGCGCGATTCAAGTGGGAAACAGCGCAAGTCGAAGCATTTCAAGAACTGAAATGACGCCTGCAGACGCATCCAATACTTGCGCATTTCGTCGAGTTACACCGATACGGAAATCCGAACCGACGCAAGCAGCGTAGAGCTCGGCGCCGTCTTTGTGCAGAGAGCGGACGGACTGAAAAGGGTTATCAGTTATGCTGGCCGGTCGCTATCCAAGGTGGAAGCCAGCTTTTCCACAACAAAAGGAGTGTCCTACCATCATCTCGGCACATTTAAGTTTCACCCCCTACCTCTATGGCAGGCCCATCAAAGTCGTGAGCGATCACCACGCCTTGTGTTGGCTAGCTAACTCTAAAGACCCTTCAGGTCGCCTCGCACGGTGGAGCCTGGGACTTCAAGTGTCCGACATTACAGTCGTTTACAAATTCGGAAGAAACACCTCTGACGCTGACTGCCTGTCTCGTGATCCCATCGCCCCACCGCCGCAGGGTGACCAGGATGATGACTGCTTCTTGGGGACTATAAGTGTCGACGAATTCGCAGAGCCACAGCGAGCCGACCTGGAACTCATGGGACTTGTGGAATACCTTTAGGGCAGGGCGACCATTGTTCCGAAGGTATTCAAGCGGGCACTGGCTTCGTTTTTCCTGCGAAACGGCCGTCTCCAGAAGACGAACTTCTCGCCAATTCGAGCCAAGTACCTTCCCGTGGTGCCTTCAGCGATGCGACCAGAAGTCCTCCCGGTCCTGCATGACGACCCGACAGCAAAACACCTCAATGTTTCTCGCACGCTCGCAAGAATACAGGAAAAGTACTACTTGCCGCCGACGTCACTCGCTACGTAGGACATGGCAGACTGAGTGACGCAAGACACCGGCGACAATACTAGCAGGCTTCCTTCAGCCGATCCAGCCACCTCGGTGACCATTGCCAAATTAGGATGGACCTACTGGGGCTGTTCCCAACGTCGACTTGCGGAAATAAATGGATCGTCGTAGCTACCGACTAGCTCACCCACTGCGCCAAACAAGGGCTCTGCCCAAAGGCAGTGCCACCAAGGTAGCCAAGGTCTTCGTTGAGAACATCGTCCATTGTGATGGCGCCCCCGAGGCATAGGTCAGCAAACTCACTCATGAGTCGACTCACTCAGACTCACACAGTCTCAGATCGAGCCGTGAGTCTGAGGCTGAGTGAGTCCGGGTAAGTACTATTTTCGTGAGCTTGAGTCCGAGTGAGTCTGGTAGAGGGATGTTTTGGTGAGCCTGAGTACGAGTCAGCCCTAAGCGCAAAATATTTTTCTTGATTGAGTGTGAGTGAGCTCCACACTTCTTTCCGACCCATGGTTCTATCTACACAACTTCAGCATTACTTTCAGCCTTACGTCGGCTCCGTTTATACACCCGCCGACGCACACGTACTTCAACACTAGCGTTCATACGCCAGCTCAATTTATTAATTAGAGGCATGAGTTACGTAGATCAGGGGAGGCAGGGTTCACCTCCCCCCTACAAACTCTTTCACAAGAAGTTCTTGATGAAAATATCTCGTGCGAGTTAACCCTTTCAATAAAAATGTCCTTACTGAATTTCCACCACTCATAACTCATATGTTGAAGGTTCGAGATCAAAAGGCGTCAAGTAGAGCATCAAATATGCGAGATATTTGTGTTAACGGGCATTGACACCATGTTCAAAAATGCCAATTATACGCTAAAGGACTCATGAGTTGAATCACTCAGACTCAGATATAGCCGTGGGTCTGAGCCCGAGTGAGCCCAAGTGAGTAATATTTTGGTGAGTGAGTTCGAGTGAGTCCGGCTGAGAAAATTTTCAGTGAATCTGAGTCCGAGTGATTCCATTTGAGGAAACTTTTGGGAGTCGGAGTCTGAGTGAGCTCTAAGGGCAAATATTTCATGAGTGAGCCTGAGTGAGCGACAGAGGTGCGGCCTCTACCACTGACCTAACTCAGGCGAACTTGGGATACAGCCAGACAAGCCACCACCGGACCACCTCCTACCACCCACAAACCAATGGCCTCACAGAGCGTCTTATATACCATCGCCGACATGTGCCATGTACGTCTAAATAAATTGTTGTTTAACTACGGACGCGATGCAGCAAGCCCAGTACCCACAGATGGCTCCCACGTGTTTTTGCTCCCGCCCGTAGGAATAGCACGGTGGACGTAGGTTCGGTTCCTTGTCTTGTTCGTCGAGTCTCTGTGTAGCGCATTCTCGTGTGTGTGTTTTTTGTTGGCGCAGGCAGACGGAAAGCTCTTCATGGCGCAGGCAGACGGAAAGCAGCTCCGGTCTGGGACGTATTGCCTGCCGCCGGCAAGGAGGATTCTTCTTACGAGCAGGCTGACCAGCTGCTGGCACAGCAGCTGAACAAATTTCAGCGTGTTGCCGAGTTGTGCAACGTGGTCATGGACCACATGAGCACTCTTGCCGTGGAGCCACAGACATGGGGTGAGCCACATCTCCGACCTCAAGTAGATCTACCCACGTACACGGGTTAAGATGACCCGAAATGAGTGGCTGACTTCCTAGCAGAAGTATACAGGTATGTCAGAGCTACCGTGCCTCGGAAGGCACGTAATGGTTGCAATCCTGCCGTTGGCTTTACGGATGCCACAGGACGGTGGTGGAGGCCACAAACGCCTTTCATCACATGGACAGAATTTAAACAGCGTTTCCGAGAAGAATTTCTACCCCTGAGTACGAGCTGCTAGTCCAGCGTGAGCTCGAAGTGAGAACCCAGCATCCGGACTCAAGTATGCTCGAGTAAGTTCGGACGATGCAGAAACTGCACCGCCGAGCAGCACCGATTGCCTGGGCAAGGGACCATGTAGCTCGGCTCGTTCGACAGAGTCACCCAGATTCAGGCCATTTCTTTATGGGCGCACATTCGAACCCTTGAGCATCTCACACGCGAGACCCGCAGTGTACAAAACGCCCTGTTAGCCGAGAGTACTTACGTGCCAGCGCTGCAATCTGCTCTTGAGCCGTCACTGGCTTGGCGCGCCCCCGTAACCAGCCCTCATGCGACCTAACGAGCCCAGCACATTCACGCTGTCTCCCTCCCCGCCCCTGGACCCCTTTCACGCATGAGCAAGGGTGGCACGGGGCCCCATTCAATACCGTATCAGGGGTAAGCCGTTCCTGGGAGCAAGTGTCCACGGAGCAGCGTCATAATGCAGGGCGCTCGCTCCTTACTCGAGCCATACAGGCATAGTCGGTCGGACCCCCATCCCGATATGCTGGGTTTACAAGTCCAGCGCCAGCCGACTGCGACAGGCGCTCCTGTGATGGGTACTGCGGGGGTTACTCCGCCGAATGGCGTGATTTCAGAGATAGGCTAACTGGCCAACGCAGACATGCGCAAGCCGTATCTTACCAGTGCGGTCAAACTGGTCATGTGAGGCGGCAATGCTTTGAGCATGATTGCACGAATGCAGAACGTTCGGGAAACTGATTCGGAGCGGAGACACTAAACACGGGTGGTGTGTCGAGCCCACGGCCGTCAGTGCCAGGAACGCGGAACGCTGTACCGTGCGTGCAATGC
>NW_023616303.1:0-27135 GCF_013339695.2 Rhipicephalus sanguineus
GCATCGCCCGTAGCTTAACGCGGATAGCGGAATCCGGATAGCCGCAGTGTGTGTGTAAAATACGGCGACGAAAACTGTACAGCAGCAAGCACTTTGTGATCGCGAGCTGTCGTTCATCCTATTGGCTACCGGCCCTGCCCAGATGGCGCGTCGAAAACGCACACGTGGCGCCGCCAAAACGAGTTGGCTTGAAAAAGCCCTAGTAGGACAGGGCTACTGGGCCACGTTGAAACGCATACGGACGTTGCGCAACATGTGATCGGCTGTCTCTGCTTTTGTGCCGAGTGTGTTTCTTTCTGCGAAAATTTACAGCAGAGAACATCGAGTTTACGCGCATTGTCGAAGGCAAACAGATCGGGAGCTGCGACTGGAGAGCAGAGTGGTGTAGCGAACGAGCAGTGATGCCACCGGTGATCTTGCAGTACGGCTTCAGCAGTGTCGTGTTCGCGAAGGGGTACTTTCGCGACAGTGCGTTGTCGAAAGGACGCAAGCTCTGCACGGCAAGCTATGTTTACGGTGTGGAGGAAACTGTGTGCCGTAGCAACCGAATTCCGAGATTGCAGCCAAATGCCACTCGCAAGTCAAACAAGCATCATACGACGTGAAAGTACAGGTAAGCGTGTGTTGCAGTTGCGACTCAATCTGCTGTCTGCACGTTATGTCGCCGCTTTCAATGATCATTATTAACTCAACATAAGTGAGGATGCGTTCGGCCAAGTGGCAGCTCATTTGAGCGACCATATCACTTACGTAATCGGCATTTACAGCTTTCGTGGCGTGATTAACGCGCAGGTGAGATGCCGTTTCGTTTCGCGCTTTTGTTTTCGATGTTTTGAATAGTGCTAAGAGCAAAACACTCGTGCATAATTGGTGTTAAAGTTTTCGTAGTTCGTCATCTCACGGGTGAGAATCTCTTTCGTATCCCGCTTTTCATCGTGGTGTTACGAACAGTGTACGAGTACTAAAAGCAGATCACTCTTGCACAGCCGGTAGTTACAGCTCTCGTAGCGTGTTAACGCGCAGGTGAGAAGCCGTTTCGTTCGCGATTTTTATTTCGGTGTTTTGAACAGTATCTACCTAACCAATCTTGTTTCACTTTCTTCGTAGCTGACAGCGAAGCGCGAGGTGTCCGCATCAACCTGCACTTGCAAGGCCGGTGTGAGGTGGAAAGTGCAAACACGTTGCAGCGGTCGTACTTTGGGGTAAACGATGCCGAATCGCCGTCGTCAACAGACCGATTACAAGCTTGGGGTCGGCCGTCGTCTAAAACCTGACACGTCAGTAAAGGAGCCCGTTGAGGAACTTTTTGGAGGTAGGCATAACAAGCATCCATGCCGTGTGTTGATAAGATACTGCGTGCGCGAAAAATTATGAATTGCTTTGCCCACACGATTTTTTCAGTATTCCCTTTTGCTAGCATGTCTGGAACTGTGTACGTGGCAATTTATTGAAATTAAATGCCACAATTCTCAACGTGATTTTACATACCTAAGCTGTTACATGCTTGCTAAGTAAAAGTTTTGTTGTGCTTTACAGAGTACCACCCAATGTACGTTGGCAGAAAGCGTTCCAGAGAAGAATCGCCAGAATATGCTATGGATCACTTCCCAGATATTAATTGTGTGATGCATACAACACTAAGGAGCCAACAGAGAGGAGAAACTGAACACATCGTCCGTGAAGTGCTAGCTGACATAGTATTAAAGGCTGCAATGAATGCAGACCTATGCACTGTAAAGGAAGTACTGAAATGGGACTACAGTTTGCCCCTTTACACAATGATTGCCAAAGGTCAAGTGGCTGCGACGTGCGATGTGACAGACAGCATTGTTGGAAACCTCAGCGCTGATGAACAACAATTCTTTTCAAAAAACATAAAATGCACTGAAGCTGAGAGCATAGCTGCCGAAACCATCGCACAAGGGAACTGCAGTCGGTTTGTACTGCAGTGCTTTCAATATGCATGCCTGCTTCTTTTTTCAGAACTCACAAACGTCCTGTGCTGGTTGTGCTTGTACTCGCAGGTGGTACAAAGAGAGGTCCGTCAGGATCTCAAGCTCGCTTTCACATCGCATCATCACCAGGAAGCGATCTTTCGAGTCGTTAGCAGAGCAGCTACAAAAGTCAAAGACTCCCCGTGTACCAGCCATCCTGTATGGTATGCGACTAGCAATTTTGTTGCTAAATGAGCAGACAATGAGCCCAAGGAAAACATAACCGAGTTATTTTTATTCAAACATGAGCATTAGGTTCAGCCTTGTCCATGTCAATTATAAAAGAAAACACAATATTCAAAGCAAAGATACGCAGAACTATAGAACATAGACCGGTAAGTAAATGGAACTCGTTCATCCTCACTCATGAACATATTTTCGCTTAGAGCCTCACTCAGGCTCACCAGAATTCTCCTCAGCCTGGCTCGCTTGGATACTGACTCGTCAAAATGTTATTGAGCCAGGCTCTCTCAGGCTGATGTATCAGAATTCTACTCAGCCGAGTTCCCTCATACTCATGAGTGAGTTCACTGATTTGTGGCGCAGAGTGAAGCCACAACCACTTCTTTTGAGTACAAAATAAGCTACTGCAGTGGCTGTACCTCCCTTTTGTGGTTATTTATGTGTCTGCTTGTCTAACCTCAACATGAGCTCTCAGTGAGTGGGCCCAGGGCCACTCACTGAGACCCAGGGCCACTCACTGAGAGCTCGTAATTGTTTTCTTATCCTGTGTGTGTTGTCTTTTTTTCCCTCATCACTTGCTAAGCATCTTACAAAGTGCTTCAAATTTCACTAACTGTGCAATGATGTAATTCCTGAGAGCCAGAAAAATTTTACTTAACATCTATTTCCCTTTGTACAGGTACTGCCATGGAACCAGAGGCTCGGGAGGATTTCGAGGTGAAAGTTGGCACCAAAGTGACAAAGGTATGCTGGAAAATTTATTTAGAAATTGTCCACAAGTAGCGCTGCACACCTAAGAACCCAAGTTTTTTTATACGTCTTATGTTGTGCTCTCTTTGCTTTTATTTTTGTTCCAAGAGCTGATAGCGCGCCCTACATTTTGGTCCACAGTATTTAAAGGTCCCTAATCTCAGGCAACACAGAATCCACGAGGTGCAGCATCAAATCCCACCCACAGTGGGATTTGATGCCGCACCTCATTGGTTGCATTTAGACTGCCAGGGGTCAGAATTCTACGGAGTCCCCCACAGAGGCGTGCCTCGTATTCAGCTTGTGTTTTGGCATGTAAAAGCCCAGAATTTTTTTTTCAGGCAATAACACCATCATCTAATGTGTAGTGTTGGTCATTTGTAGTTGAAATGAAACTAACATTTGTGCCCACCCTCTGACAGTTTTTTGTTGTTGAGCTCTTTCATGCTCTTTTGCTGTTGAAGGGCCACTATGGCATGTTATTGCCAACATATAATAGTTTTCGTTGAACTTACTTGAGCAACATGCTTGAACGACAGCTTGAAATGTCATTCAAACAAGACGAGATCAGTATGCATCATGTGCACTATCACTAGCTGAAAGTGAGCCATTTTTTTGGTCGCTTGCTCTCACGTCTTACACATTTTTCTGCATACATTATTTTGAACCAGCTGAGCTTCTGGCTTTATTTAGCCATGTTCTTACTGCCATGCAGTGGGACCTTTGTAAGAAAAATAAACTACAGAATGACACTTTTTAATCCCTTATTAAACATAATAAACCATGTGCAGGTTGGCCTTGTCATCAGCCCGCTTCAGCCTTGGTTATGTGCAAGTCCTGATGGACTCTTGGAAACCAACAGCGGTGTGACACTTCTGGAAAATCAAATGTCCCTATTCCAGAAAGACGATTACATCATAGACGCAGAGTTGCAGCAGAGTTATGTAAACTATATTGTTTACGACAATGGTAGCTTGAAGCTTGCCTGCAACCATCAGTATTATTGCCAAGTGCAAGTTGCAATGTACGTCACGAACACGAAGGAATGCTTCTTTTTTGTTTACAGCAGGAAGCAGAGTGTCACTATTGTTGTTGAGCGTGATGAAGCCTTTCTTAGCGAAAATATTCCTAAACTAGAACATTTCTTTTATTCATTTTATATCAGCAGCTCATGAAATAAGATGAATTTTTTAAGCCCGCAAGTGAGAACCACTGCGAAAGTCATTGTGTGTTACAGCTGCCTTATCTTTAGCTGCCATACTTTGCTTGTCACTTCTGCAGTAGGCCAAGTCACCTACAGCTTAAAATGTTTGTTCTGAACAGGCAATCGTATTAATGCATAACGTCCATGATGCACATATACCTGGCAGCAAGAAAGTACTGCAGAAAGTTTTTGACTCACCTACTCATCTTTTATTACTTCAGGCAGTCCATTGAACAAGTGCATGTCCTACTGTCTGTGATAAGCTAGCAACTTGTGTGCATTGCTCCAAAAAAAGCAAATCATAGAGAAAGAACAGTTTTACGCCGTACCAACAACTTTATTTACCCATTACTGTGGCATTTACATGTGTAGTGGTCAAGCTAGGTAAATGAATGCTCGACTTGAAGTATGCAGTGTAAAGGGAAAACATTGCAAGGTTTGATTGCTTTTGATCTCATTTAGTCATTTCCATTGCAGCTAGTCATGTTAGCGTATGTGATACTCAAGCCAAACATTTTTGCGTGTTGTACCTTCGAAGCTATATTTTTTTACCTTTTTGTATTCAGCAGGAATTCTATGAAAACAGTTTTCATTGCAAAAGTGTTCTGCCATGTGCCACTAGTGTAGAGGCAAAATAGCAGGGGCGTAGCCAGGGGGGGGGCTTATGGGGCTTCAGCCCCCCCCGAAATTTTTCGTGCTCTCATACACCACCAACCAGCGGCGTCACCCGGGTGGTGGGATTTATTGGGCTTCAGCCTGATTATCATTTATTTAATTATTTATCTTTTTATGACCCTCAAAATGTTAGCAGATGCAAGTTTGATATCGGGCTCTACACAGATGGCTCAAAAGTGGATGATGACACAAAACATCAACTGCTAGCTTCTCCTTGGATTCCTCCGCCATGCTATATGTTTAAGCCTATGAACGATTTTAAGCAGAAACGAATGTTTACGTGGCTTGGCTGGACAGGTACCGATGGCTTAGCTTCTCAGCGCTTTAAGAGGGTGCGTTTTGCCGAGTGTGAGTCCTTTTTAGCAGAAGTGAGATTGGCAAGGGCCAACATGCGCGCACTAAGGTCCTCGTATCCAAGCCATTTCAAAAGTGGAAGCACGCCCTCGAAGTCTTCGGTGCACATGAAGTCACTAAATATCACACTGACGATGCATCTGGTAGCCGATAGTTTTCTTCAAACCTTCTCAGGATGTGTGCCCAGTGTTTTTGATCAGCTGGACCATGGCTAAATAAGAGAGATCCGAAGGAAGTTACAGCCTATTATTGAGACAGTTCTCTTTTGCGGGTGGCAAGGTGTGGCTCTCCGTGGACATAGAGACAGTGGTCCCATGGATTCAAGCACAGCCTCCTCTACATTTACAGGCAACTTCAAAGAGCTGCTTCGCATGCGCGCGGATTGTGGCGACACAGATAAAAAAAAGCATTTGGAAAGTTGCCCAAATAAGGCCCCATATTTTAGTTTATATGTACAAAACCAAAATGTAGAAATCTCTGCTGCAATCATCAAGGAAAGCCTAGTCGCAAAAGTAAACGCTGCAGGCTGCTTCTCCGTACTTGCTGATGAAACGACGGATGTTGCGGGTATCGAGCAGCTTACTGTTTGTGCAAGGTACCTTAATAAGGATGCGAACGGAATCGAAGAAGTGTTCTTAGGCTTTGTGCCAATGTGACGTCCGACTTGGGCTGACCGGACCCCCGGCCTCGTAAAGTGCTTACACCCATTCTCTTAACCGACGCCTCGAAGAAAAGAAGACCCCTTCCCCTTCCCACCGGAGACGACGAAGACAGCAATCCGCAGCGGGGTTCTTGAAAGCTTTTTTCAATGGTCCTCGCGGGGACCACCACGCAAAGTACCAGGATCGGTGGCAGCGTCCTCGGGCAGCGGTCACTGCAGCGGCGAGACGGCATGCGCGCCCCTCAGTTTTATGGCGTGGGAAAAGCGGAGTGCCTATTGATTTCATTCATGCGACTTCGCGATAGCCCTGTGCCGGCCCCGCCGGGCCGGGCCAGCCTTCCCTCCACGGCTCCCAGGGCTCATTACCGCGCTTCCGTGAATGACCGCCTGCGACACTCGGGGAGAAGAAGCGGCAACTACGGGGAACCATACCGAAGACGCCTGTTACAAGTGTTGAAACACGACCTTGACATGTGGTCGTCTGGCGCAGCAGAAACGGGAGCGATGGGAACAGCCAGAGGCATTTCCGCGCGGCGCTCAGAACACTGCGCGTTGGACATAGGAGGCGGCGCGCTTTGTTTGGCCTTTGAGATTCCTGGGCGCCCCCTTATCTATGGAAAGTTTGCCGATTGCCCTCTCCATGTTTTGCGCTTGTGCATTTTTGCTCTGTTTTGCCTCAGGAGAGGGTTTTACGTGGCTGTGAGCTATGGGGGGCGGTCGACGGGCTGATGCAAGCTGGCCGACAAGGAAATATTTGCGCAAATGGTGACAATTGGTTGGGTGTCACGGAGGGGCGGAGTCAGGGTCTACGAAAAGCGGCCGCGAGACCAGGATCAGGGCGAGAAATGGAATGCGAGGAGATGAGATCGAGATGAGAGACGATGAGATGAGGACCGAGGCAGAGGATGGAATGAGATAGAGAGTAGAGACGACGAGATGACGACTGAGGGAGGCGATGAAGGGGATGATGGAGACGATGAGGACGGCAGAGATCGAGAGTTGCGAGTAGCTGGACGAGTGGGACAGTGACCCGGAAGACAACTCACGAGCTTCGACCCGAACTGACCCGAACAACGAGCCACTAGGCCTGCGACATCATGGACTCACTCGTGAGATGAGCTACACCCCTTTCTATATTCACGAATTTTTGCGAAGCGGGAAGCAGCGAGTTGGGACGTTGCGCAGTGGGACTAAGTATTATCTTCGCCTTCTCGTGCTAATCGTGTAGTTTTATTGTTATTGATATCCTCCTCCTGTTTTCTGCATGTTGTCACGAGTGTTGTATTCTTTTGTTGTGATTTTGTGTAGCGTGTATTGTGTGCGGAGAGCATGTGCCTATGTCATTTATGAGTAATATTAAATAACATATTTGTAAACCAAGGGAAGCTCGTTGCCTCTCTTCCTTCCCGGCCCCAGCATGAATCCTTTTCAAGTAGATGTTGAGATGCATAGCCAAGAGGGGGTTAGCGAGCGTAGCGGTGCTATATAGTGGCGATTTATCGAGGGATCGAGCAGAAGGATTTAGTAGCCTCCCCTCTTTGGCGGTCGGTATCAAGGGGGGGCCGTCTCACCAATTCACGACCAAATGGCCTGGCCCTGGCCGACACCATCATAAGGCTCCTTATAGAAATGGGAATTAACATGCAGCATCTCCGTGGTCAAGGCTACGGTGGTGCAAGTTCGATGGCCGACAAAACGAATGGTGTTCAAGCTGCTGTCCGTGAGAAATATCCAGCCGCACTCTATGTACTCACTGCGCGTGTCACTCCCTTTATCTAGTTGTGTGTGCAGCATGCTCCATCACAGACATTCGAAACTGTTTTGGGACTCTGAAGGCGACGTCAGCCTTTTCCGTAAATCTTCTAGCCGCTCACACGTTTTGCGAAGTGATAAGTTTGAGCTGTCCTGAGCCTACAAGGCAGCGCCTTTTGGGACTATGCGAAACGCGCTGGGCCGAGAAGCACGATGCAGTGCCTTCATTTGTGAGCCTCTTTGAGCCGTTGATCGCAGCACTAGAGGAGATTAAGTTTAACGGAAATGGCGAAAGTCCAGTGCAGGCAAACAGTCTAATGTTGGCACTCTTTTCACCAGCGTTCCTTGTAAGCCTGCATGTGACGGAACACGTGTTAGCACTGACTTTGCCACTGTCAAAGAAGCTGCAGACGAGGAGTATCGACATGAGCGCTGCCATTGACGACATAGAAGTGATACAGCAGACAATTGAAAGTGACCGCAAGAACACGAATGTTTCTTTCTCAAAAATATTTGCACAAATGCAGGCATTGGCAGAAAAACTGAATGTGGAGATCACCAGCCGTCGAGCCGGTGTCCGGAAGCAAAACCTTGGGAGCAATGCATTCGAAAGTGCGGAAGAATATTTTCGCAGAACCCTGTTCATTCCGTTCATGAACCACGTACTAGCCCAGTTAAACCAACGGTTCGAAAAGCACAGGACACTTCTAAAGGACTTTTCATTAATTGTATCATCCGCAATACCACCAATGCAAGATGATCGGGAGAAAGGAGCAGAAAATCTCCTGACCGTTTTTGCGCATGACGTCGAAACGAGGGCTGGTTTTGGAGAACTGCGACTATGGTGGACAAAGTGGGCGAACAAAGCAGCAAACCAGAGCCCCGGTACAGGAACCGATGCCCTCTCTCACTGCGACAGCAGGTTCTGTGCGAATGTGTACAAGCTACTCCGGATTCTAGTCACCCTTCCAGTGACCACTGCCAGCGCAGAGCGAACGTTTTCAAGTATGAGGTTACTTAAGACTCCACGATGTCTGAGGAACGCATGGTTGGCCAGGCACTTCTGTACGCCCACAGAAATGCCGACATCAGCGTGTCGGAAGTCATTGACCGCTTCGCTAAGCTTCCTCGCCGGGTCAACGTTGTCCTTTGATACCGAGCAGGACAAAAATCAGCGCAAACGAAAGGAAAAGACACTACTGTTCCAGAGTTCAGGTCAATGAGCCCGTAATTCTTACGCAATATTATTGTTCACCACCTTTTAAAGCCGTGAGGATTTTGTACCTTTTAGCAGTTAACACTGTGACCTAATATAAACATAAGAATACGGGCATCAGGTGGACATTACCAGCCAATCGACAGCTTCACCTTGTTCACTGAGAGGTCGGCATACGCGGCGTTACCAAACAAATTCAACTATTGGGAAGCCGTACTAACAGCATTGTTTGTTACTTTCATTTGTCGTTTTTGTTCTTCGTTGCTTTTTGAACTAGAAGCGGCAACCTTCCTTTAAATTGAGTGCACAATAGTGGTTCGCACTTTTAAAACAGTTTTGAAGTAGTTTCTTTCGTTATTTCTGCGCTCTTCCTTTATAGTTCTGTTTACATGGTGCGTCCGAGACAGCAGCTTGGCCCAAAGGACATATCAGTTGGCCATTATGTATAGTGATCATTGCTTAGTTCCGTTTATTGATTGCATATTTAAATGTACATTTGTGAAGTTTTGCGTAAGCATACTGCGCACTGTTTCCGGTGACTTATATTTTGCCCGTATTCGAGGTGTACTTTCCCATTCTTGCTTTTCCCTGGCCGCATCATTTGTGCAAAAAGATGAACATTTTGCGTAAACAATCTACATTAAAATATGTGATCTTGTCCTGGTTATTTTGTGGAGTTCATTTTTTTTTTTGTTATCAGGCGCTTCTTCAGTTCAAAACTGATGCAGTTCCGAAGTTGACGTGATATTTGCCGTACCTGTTACACACACAAACACAAATATTGAAAAGATTGAAGACAGTTATTCCTGGAAAGATTTTGCGGGCATGCCAACATAATATTTTTACGAAAAAACACATTTCTTACTTGTTCTTAACAGAGGGCAGCATTCAAGAAGTGATTTGCAGCATCTAATACAAATTGTCACTGGTAATACATATTAATGGTAATACCAGTGACAATGTATGTAGATGGTAATACATGTACATACCCACGCCGCTTTTGGAAAATTATGAAACCGGACGACAAAACCACAGTCTCTCTTTGTGACACTTCTGGATCCCCCGTTGCCGACTGCGACGTTCCATCCGTCAACTCTGCATTTTGTTCCGTCTTTACTAACGAACCTAACAACGAACTTCCTGATTTTCCGCATTTTGCTTTTCCGCCAATGCCAAAGATTGTATTCAATTCAGAGGGAATTGTAAAAGTTATTAACCAATTAAAGAACTCTTCGTCATGCGGTATATATGGCATAAACGCCAATATTCTGAAAAATACTAAACATGTATGCAGTTCCATATTATCAATCATTTTTCAGCAGTCACCCGACACAGGTCAAGTCCCATTACACTGGAAAGTTGGGAAGGTCTTTCCGGTCTTCAAGAAAGGTGACCGCTCATTTGCAGGTTACTACCGACCAATCTCGCTCACTAGTGTTTGTTCAAAGATCATGGAACACGTCATCTTTTCTCATGTTGCTACATTTTTATCATCCGTAAACTTCTTTCACCCAAACCAACATGGCTTTCGTAAAGATCACTCATGCGAGACCCAACTAACATTATTCCTGCACGACATTCACCTTCATATGGATATGGACGTAACATCCCAATTGACACACTGTTCTTAGATTTTGAAAAAGCCTTCGATAAGGTACCCCACTCCCGTCTCCTTCAAAAAACCTCGCGTCTAAACCTTCATCGGCATGTTTTTAACTGGATTAAAGCATTCCTAACAAACCGTAAACAATTCGTGCATGTTAATGATCACTCCTCCGACCTCTCGCATGTCTTGTCCAGCGTGCCCCAGGGTATCGTCCTAGGGCCTCTTTTATTCCTAATATACATTAACGATATTCCGCTCTCCGTTGAATCTAACATCCGTCTTTTTGCTGATGATTGTGTCCTCTACCGCCCTATAAATAACCCTACCGATGTCTCCTCTCTACAGCATGACCTCTCACGCATTCAGCAGTGGTGTACCACCTGGTTGATGTCCCTTAATGCGAAAAAAACATTACTAATTTTTTTCCATCGTCGCCGAAACCACACGCCGGCTACTTACACAATCAACAACTGTCATATAGCTGCTACTGACTCGATTAAATACCTGCGTGTCCATCTTTCGAGTAACCTATCTTGGGGCGACCATATAAATCACATAATTCACTCCGATAACCGCGCTCTCGGGTACATACGCCGTAACATTTCCATGGCACCACCTTCCGTTAAACTACTCTCTTATAACACCATTGTCAGACCAAAACTTGAGTATGCAGCTGCTGTCTTTGACCCCCACCAAACTAATCATATCGAAATACTTGAGTCAGTACAGAACCGAGCAACTAGATTCATTGTTTCAGATTATTCCCGCTACTCGAGCGTCTCCACCCTCAAATCCCAGTTAAATCTTTCTACCCTCGCTCTTCGTCGTCGTATTGCACGTCTCTGCCTTTTTCACAGATTCTTTTATTCAACCCCCCGTGACAACCACCTCATCCAGCCGGTCCATCGAGGTCATCGCACAAGTCGTCCAAATGCTGTGATTCCGCCATGTGCCCACACCACCTCATTTCAGCAGCCCTTCTTTTTGCGCACCACCCGAGACTGGAATGACCTTCCGAACGAAGCAGCAGTCATCCGCGATTTTGCGCGCTTCAAAAATGCCATCCAGGAAGCAGACTCAACCACATCCTAACATACACCTTCATCGATACCACCAATTTATGACGCCCACCCCTCATGTAAAGTCCCATATGGGACCTTTGAGGATATAATAAATAAATAAATAAATAAATAAATAAATACATAAATAAATAAATGTTATTCATATACTTAGTCGTTCTAAATATTCAATGAGGAGGTCGCGCTGCAACGTGAGCCCCCCCCGAACAAAATTCCTGGCTACGCCACTGCAAAATAGTGCAATGTTCCATCATTTCTGATCATGTTGACCCACTATTGTTGTCGCTAGTCATGCTAATTCATGTGATACCAAAGCCAACCTTTTTAACGTTTCATACTTTCGAAGCTAAATAATACATTTTTGGAATTTCACAGGACTTGCATGAATAAACATTTTGTCACAGAAATGTTCTGTGTGCCATTGTAACGAGCATCTCATTACACAAATTGCAGTGAATATGCCTGTATTGGAGCTGGCGATTAGAAAGGCATACCTAAGACTGCAACGCAATGCAAAATCAAAAAAGTAGTAAAATAGTACATAAAACACATAATCACAAGTCAGCATATAAGATGTAGATTTATTAGCACTTCAAGCATGAAAACTTGCCATGACAGTGCATAAAGGAGTTTGAGCACGCCAGACCAGGAAAGTCTCATCAGCCTTACACAAATAAAATTTGAAAATATGTAGTGAGGAGATGTCATAGCGGAAATGAAAAAAAAAATACATTGAAAGCAAAGTTCACTTGTACTAGAGAAAAAGTTCATCAAAACTAAAGTCTTGCTAGTCAGTTTTCATTGTTCTGAATCACAGGCCTTTGTAGATTCGCTAAGACGCAGCACATGTGAAAAATGTCACTCATGGCTGGGATAAGGGACACAGGAATGCGATGTTGCAATATGCCATGAGTTTTAATGCGCTGTATTACCCGCTCCACATGAATCCTAACTTGTGCTATGTTATACGTAGTGTTTAGCTGCTGCTCAGAAAACTGTTGCTTACCCACTGAAAAATGGAGGCATGATAAGCACTGCACTTCTTCCTGCAACACCCGCTCTAATTCCTGGAAAGCCTTTGTCAGCCAAAATCACGTCGCCTGTCTCAACAATATTCAGGAAACCACTATCAAGGACGATTTGTGTATCCGAGCAGCGTCCACCAAATGATTTTGATTTAAAAACAATGAACCCAGATGGTGCAACAGCAACTAAAAACTTCAAAGTAAATCCATTCTTGTAAGTCGAGAACAGCACGTGCTGTTGCCCATCTTCTGAAGGCGTCTCCGTCCGAATTTCTGTACAGTCGACCACAAGAGTGCACTCTGGGTAATTTACTTTGAAACATTCTGGCATTGTGTCTCGTATTACATGCAAGGGTGGCTTAAATATCCAGCGCCTTGTTGCACATGCCAATGTGCCAAGAACCATGAAAAAGATTCTGGATGCGGTTGTCTCGTGGACGCCAAAGAGTACTGCAATAGCACTGAATGGTAGACCATGCTTAAGCTTTAAAAGAAAAATGATCAGTTTGTTCTCGAGGCTCACGTCACTTGCTTTGTCTCTCACATGAGGAAGAAGACTTAGAAGCAGAGAAAAAACATTGTCATCAACCCCACACAGGTTCCTTATTGCCCCAGCTGTCAACGAGATGGTGTCGTAGCCACCAAAGTAACAAGCCCTTGTGTTCAGCCCCACAGCACGATGCACCAGATCTGAGCTAGGCGAAGCTGTTGGCACTGGATCTGTTTCACATCCCACGTCCTTATGGGTAATGGGTGGGCAAGGCAGTGCTGAAACAGCGTCTGCGAGATCAACTGGCTCAGCTTGATGAGGTCTCTGGGGAATTGCATAACGAGATAGCAGTCAGAATAAAAAAAATATGACACATTTTATCGATTTGTAGACGTGCAGATTTACACATGTTTAACTTACCTCACGTCCCACGTCCTGATGGGTAATGGGTGGGCAAGGTAGTGCTGAAACAGCGTCTGCGAGATCAACTGGCTCAGCTTGATGAGGTCTCTGGGGAATTGCATAATGAGATAGCAGTCAGAATAAAAAATATAACAGGTTTCATCGATTTGTAGACGTGCAGATTTACACATGTTTAACTTACCTCATTGCCTGTTGTGTCGAGGGATTGCGTCAGCATGCCCTGACCGTTACTAACCTAAAAAATAAAATAAAGTAAGCAACAAAATTTTCATATCGAGGAACAATGTCTCTAAATGTTCGCGAACAAATAAAGCTCAATTTGAAAAAAATGCCCTCAGGAAGCCACGTATTCGCAACTTGCCTGCTGCCCCTGAGTTTGTGGGCGTAGCTGTGTGTCAGGGTTTTGGCCACTCTCTGTACAGCCAGTGACTGCTGTCGATGGCGCACCAGGCCGAAACCGTGCACTCCATCTGCAGAAGTAAGCAATAATCTGAAGCTTACGTAACTCGATAATTAAGCAAATGTTTTGCGATAAAACTAGAAATGGAGCGCGATGCGAATAGTGAAACAACACGTTTCAAAGAGCAGATCGAGTTTACGAAGAGGAAAAAGCACTAGCGCAAGTGCGCGCTTGCAATTTTTAACAATTTCACGTGAATATCGACCGCAAGACTTGTCAACGGCCTCGTAAAGGCGACCGGTAGCGGGATTAGCGACAGTATGCGCGGGCGCGCACGATGATTTCGACTTCGAATGTATTCCGCTGCGCCGTTTGCTTCATGAGCACCTCTTACTACAAGGGCGATGACCCATCGTCGCGATATTGTTAGAAAATAGCAAGCGTGTCCGCCTTTTTAACCGCCAGCAACACGTACATCGAAAACAACAAAAGTGCTGAGTTCTGGAAACGAAAAAAAAAACTGCTACATTGCAGCAAGTGCAAAGCATTAAGCCTGTAGCCGACGCGATGTTACATGAATGAATTTTCGTCACCTCGTAGAGCGTGCAGCCAGTAGTTAATGGTTTTTCGTACGAGGAAAACTTGCCTGTCGTATCTCTCCACGGCTCCTGTGGAGTCACAGGGAGTTCTGCGGTGGTAGTCAGGCGGAAAGATCGACGGCACGTAAGCAGGGTGGTGCATGATGTCGCTTTTCTTATTTCCTACGAAATGCTGGCTACATATTCTGGTATTCGATGTTGGCTGCCATGGTTGACCATCGGGCCTGCACACACAATGAACCGTGCGTTAGGTTATGGACAACTAACAGGAAACGCACATCACGACAGAAAAAAAAAAAATCAGCGCACGGAGGAGCACGGGCACGTATCGACTTACCGCTCTCGTCTGACCGCCTGGATCCAGCGTTGCCGCCGCTCTTTCTCGTACGGCTTCGACGGGAATGAGTAAAAGATGATGTTTTGGTCGTACCCCTCTTCTGTGTGGCACTTGTACACGCAACAGTACCTCCGATTCCTTCGTTTTTTTGGGCGCTCTTCCCCGCAGTCGACCACGGTAGCCATCGCCGTCCTACTGCGCGTATTGCAACAGGGCCGCCAGGGCGGCGCAACGTGTCAACACAAACTCCAGCGCTGGCTCCCTATAGCCGTGCCGTACTCCTGGGAGAGGCCTAGCGACGACGTCGGCCACAACGCGGTATACCGGCGGGGCGACGCGGTTCTTTGCCGGTGTTGCTCGTGAATGTGTGCCGCTGAAGCGTTCGTGCACGGCCGCTCGTGGTCCGTGTACGATTATGTGCATTTTACAGACTCACGCACATTACTGCTAAGGCGGATACACCTCATGCGACAGAGTGCCAGCTGATAATCAAAATTTGCTAATTAAAAAGCCGTTGAATGTTAGGCGGGTTTATAGTAAAAGATAGGTGTGCCGCAGTGGTATCTATAAGGCCACCGCAAATTTACACGTAAGCCATGAATGTTTGTTGCTTAATTACACGGAAAAGAAGTGTCCCATCTGAGCTACAATGGAGGTCAAGATGTGGTGCCTATATATACTCGGTGACCAAAGTTTGGTTGTGAAGCGCGGGTGGCGAGTGGTTGACGGTGTGAGTGTTGTATTACTTTGCGAATGTTGTGTGCATGTTTGTGTACGTGTGATCGAGTTTGCGTGTTTCGATGCTAATTTAATTAAAGATTCTCAGGCACATGGTGCGACAGCGAAAAGCATTTTTTTTTCGATGGTTATAAAAATTTACTCCCATACTTACCTGGAAAAGCTCCCCTATGAATGTAAACAAATACTCCCCTCAGTCCATCCAAAACCTCCGTCCTTAAGGGGGGTAAATTTTTTACTCCCCTGGACGGAGTATATAAAACCCCCATCGGGACGTGCGCTAGAGGACAAGTCCATTTACTCCCATCTCGGCTCTTTTTCGCTTACAGTGTACCATATGGTACTCTCGTTGCACTGTATACAATAATGTTTATCGCCTGCACGGGGTAGCCGTCATTTGAGAAGTGTGGGGAGGGCTGCGGGTTAGCTGGAACAGACGACTACGGTATATCAAGCGGCCTGTCCTTGCTGGCCGCCAGTGTTCGCTCGCCGTTAGTTGTGACGTCACCAAACCCGCAGCCCCTGATGATAACTGGGTTCAGGATTAAGAATGCTAACTCTAAACGTGTTTGCAAGAGTAAAAAATCTGAGCGAGTCTTGACTGGTGGCGGCAACGCGAAAGTAATTGCATGGAACCGCGGAGAAGGACGCACGCGGCCGGACGGTGCTTGATTATGTTTCTTCGTCGCTTGTGCTCGGCGCTGATGAAACGCCTAGAATTAAGTCCAACGACTCCTTACGGCATAACGCTGGGCAGAACATAAGCATCAAATCATGTTCTGCGTTGTTCCCGGTCCTGTAATGCATGTGCAACGTGATTTCTTGTCTTTTATCTCCTCTTGGCCCTTGCGCCATTAAAAACCGCATATCATCATCATATTTCGTTCTCCGCAGTCATCAACATACTTTGTCGGTCAAATTCAACAGAGATAATTAAAACTATGCTCCATAATTCTACATGTGGTTGCTGTATTGTCATTTTTATTATTTTTATTTATTTATTCGTTTTGGTTTTTGCTTCGTGTCATAGCCAAGTGTTTGCTCTTCAGTATTTCCCACTTTAATTTGTCAGCCAATGGTGGTTCCCGATTACTTTGGAGCAAACGGCTTACAAGCAAGCGGAGTTCTACTGTACACTGAATTCGAAATTAAGAATGCCTCGAATACATTTGCAAGCGTCAACTGCCGAAGGCAACGCCCTAGATGGAAGCTTTTTTTTTTTTTTTTTCAGCAAGACCCCCGTGACAGTTGTGTTCCACCACACCACACAGCAGCATTGGTTGGGCGAAAGGCGTTTGAGCGTGCATAGTAAATGGAAAAGGGGACGATTCACTCTTGGCTTATATGAGGCCCCCTCCAGTGCCGTCCCTGCGGGCTTTGCTGAGCGCACAACAGGCAGCGTTCATTTTTCCTAATTAAGAACTGCAATTATGAGCCGGGTAATTTGGGAAAGAATGGGTGATGAAGAGGAAGGTACCTTTGTTCCCACTCATTCGTCTGGAATGCACCAGCCACCGCTTCCCGTCTCACTCGGAGAACAGCTCGGCCTGATTCCGGTTCTTCTTTCTCCCCGCGCTGCGTGAGATCCGCCCAACTAAATATGACGAACGACAAGTATTCGCGCGCCTTCACTTCTCGTACGTCTTTCCGCTTTGTTCCTGCATACAACACGGTCATGACGTCATCTGCTCCCCGGTTACGCTCTTACTTCTTCCCGACCTTCGCCCTTTGATGTTTGTACGATCAAATATTCCGAGCTGAAAGCTATCGTGCTACGTGTTGCCGTGCTCGGTCTCGCGGCCTCAATACGACAGCTTTATGCCAAATTACAGAAAATATTTCCTAAATGCGAGCGACTACAGTCGGTTACAACCTAAAAATAAATACAAGCTCCGCCCCCGGAACTGCGACGCGCCTGTCATTCATCTGCGCGCGAGAGTCGTGCTTCGTGGTTTCCGTACTAACCGTGAGTGCTTTTCTGCCGCTAAGGCAAATACTAAGCATACCATGAATTAAAACTTGGTCGTTTGTTACAATGTTACGTTTGGCTCAGAAGTGAGTTCGGAATCTTTGCTGAAATTTTCCAGGAAGTTCAAGTTTTCGACCGCAAAACTAGTGACACGGACAGTGTCTGCATGGGAAAGTCCCCTGCGTGAAATACGCTCGCGCTTGACGTCACTTAAATAAGCAATTACAATTGGACGTGGCATTTATGCAAATTATCTCTAGGTGGTACAGTGACGGCTGTGGGCGGAGCTTACATTTCTTCTTAGGTTGTAATTGACTATACATAGCCGACTGCACCGAATGTCGCCAAGGAAACATTTTGATGACGCACAATCACAGAGCGCGGCGCACGCTAACACTGGGAGAAGAGGGATGCAGGGAAGAAGAGACAAAGCCATTGGCCGCATCTCGGCGACGGGAGGGCGCTTGCGAAGCAACTCAACGCGCGATTTATGTTATGCATAAGCATGGTGTCTCCAAACTGTAATAAAAGGAGGCGAAGGAGTGTTGTGTCTGGACTTCGGGTTTATGCTCCTTCTAAGGCTATAGAGACTTGAAGACTGTGTGTTTTACTTATGCCAGATGTCTCTAAGCGCGATTATTTGTGATTCGATCTTTCAGCCTTCACTATTTCGAATTTTCTGTGGAAAGGAGGAGCCGGCACCATATAAAGGTGCCAACATTTCCTGAACATCACACGCACAAAGAAAAATATTTGCCACGATAGGTGCGATACGGGGTGAGAGAATACCGGGCGAAGCAAACTCGACTCGAAGTGTGCTTAGGAAACGAGAACTGAGCGTAGAATCGCTCTCTCGGCCGCGGCAGTGATTTTGCCATGGCAACGTCTTCCATCGCAAACAGCTGACCGGAGTCAATCAAAAGCGTCGTGACCCTTTCGCCCAATCAAATGGTGTCTCAGGTAAACAAATGTGAGAGCTGAGACAGAAAACAAACCACAGTTTGCGACGAGATTGAGCACACGCGGCTGGAAGCGTGACATGGATGCTCTAAGGTATGACGTCATATATACTCGTAACTACGCGCATAATCGCAAAATAAATCGTAATTTCGATTCCGATTCACTTCATTTTAATATAAAATAACAATAACAATACCGCTCTCTTTCATAAAGCGTTTTAATGCTTTTAAACTGCACTCTCAGTACCAAACCATTGGCATAGAAGCTCATGCTATCCCACGAAGACTACGAAACTGCAGACACGTGTGCAAGCTGTACGCAGAACTGAGCTTCACTCTGCCGACAAAAGATCGATTGAGCGAGTCTGAATCCGTTCACCCTGTAGGAGCTCAGTGTGTCGATGATGCTCGGCTTGCTGAATTAATCCTGCTGTACCGGGGTTATCAAGGCGTTGCGCGAACTGAAACAAGCTTACCCTTTTATTCGCCATCTCTATTTGCTTTCGTCGACTGATAATAATATCTGGGGTTTAACGTCCCAAAACCACGATATGATTATGAGAGACGCCGTAGTGGAGGGCTCCGGAAATTTCGACCACCTGGGGTTCTTTAACGTGCACCTAAATCTAAGTACACGGGCCTCAAACATTTTCGCCTCCATCGAAAATGCAGCCGCCGCGGCCGGGATTCGATCCCGCGACCTTCGGGTCAGCAGTCGAGTGCCATAACCACTAGACCACCGCGGCGGGGCTGCTTTCGTCGACTGCACTGACGCGATGGACGTTGTTAGAGCGGAAGCTGACGCGTACTCGGACTGAAATAAATGCAAGAACCCAAGATTGTGCTCGGCAAGCCTATCAGACTATTCAGCGAAAAGCGAAAATGCGCGCCATTAGTGCCAACGCGACGTCACCGGAAACTTTGATTTTCGCGTTCTAATCGAAAATCGCTCCTCCCGACAGAGTTTGTTCAGAGCCTGAGTCATCGCGGCAAGACCCAGCTCAATGCGTCAATTCCTTCGCAAAATCACGGTGATAAAACAAAACCTTCGTTATAAAAGCATTCCCTCGCTCTTCGCAGTATAGAAGCGCGTCTGCAGCTAATAGCTGGGGCATCATCTTTCCTTTTTCCAGCAGCCCCGAAAAGGCCTCTGACGACTTTCGGGGCAAGGGCTCCATTCGCTGTGACCCTTCGCATCCCCGCTAACACTCGGAGGAAGCGATAACGCATTACGCAGGCATTCCTATTTTTCGTGGCTCTGAAACTCTTCTCTCTTTCTTTATCTTTTCTGACCCCGCATTTGGAAGCAAGCAAATATACGTTTTAAGTCATGGCGTAAGCAGCCACGCATACTTCGCATAACCCTTTCAAACAGGGATGAGACCGTTGTGTCGTGAGAGTGGGTGAAATGAGGCTGCACGCGCACCATTAAAAGGGGGCCAAAAAAAAAAGTGAGGGGTGCTTCTTTTTCTCTATGCGGAGTCGAGGCCTATTTCAGAAATCGAAAATCGCGCATACTTTTTTTTTTTCATGTACTTGCAGCGTGAAGGCTCCACGCGAACGGGTGCACCAAAATGGATCGGTATTTTTGGCGTGGGAAGTTTTAGAACGAATGCTCACTCATATCAGTGGGGAGTATAACGCTCCCGCCGTCACCTTTTTGTCACATGGCTAGCAATTACATTTCGAACTTGGCAGATATAATAACGAAGAGTGTAAGTTATAATAAAATGCCTAAGTCATTCCACTGCAAAACGCGAAAACAAACATGGGACGTTGCTACCGATTCCCTCTAACAGCCCGCGAGAGAGAGACGGGGGGACAAAAAAAAAAGGCATTTGAAGTGAGCACCGTACTTGCATGTGCGTGCTAAACTAGTTAGCGGGCTCTGTTAAAGCAAGAACTTTGGAACCTTGAAAGTATTATTTTGTTTGGAACACAGAACTCGAGACTCTTTTTTATTTTAATAAGAAAAAAGGAAAGGCGGGGAGGGTAACTAGATTTTGCTTGGTTTGCTACCCGACACGTGTGTAGGAGAACGGTGGGGGGTAAAAACAGAGAGAGAGAAATCGTGAGCCTGTATGTGATTCACTGCAACAGACCTCGGGAGACCAGAAGCACCAGCTCAAATCAGCTTGTTAAGACACTGTGTTGTGGCAGCCACCTCGATTCGTTGACACTCGGCTTAGCACCCAACACTTATCATGGTTTCTTGAGTTGAGATAAACAGTGCAAAATTTGACATAAGCTCGCCACGCCCTTTTTTTCTTTAATCGTTGAAACGATGCGTACGGGCGATTGGTGCCTTTATGGCGGCACGGGCAACTCCTTCTCGCTTAGTAAACGACCCTCCTCTCCTCCTTTTTTTTTAAGAAAAAAAGAAAATAATAATGAAAGGGACAGACAGAAACGTAAGTCTTCTCTCTACGCGGTTATGGTGTGTACTTCCGTAGCGCAGCCGACCGGTGTTCGTAGGCCGTGCCAGCACTCCACGACGAAAGGCGTGGGCGTATGCAAGCGAGATTTAAATGAGACGCCCTTCAGAGGCCATTCTTGCCGCGAGGCGTACGCGCACAGCAATGTAGGCCCGCCGTGCAGCGCAAGCATATGCGGCTCGCTTTCCGGTTTCTGCCTGGCACGATCTTGAACTTGAGCCCTTGGTTATGTAACCGAGAGCTGCGGCGGAAGTCGTTAACCGCATAGCACGTGCGAGTTAGGAGAAGCCTTCGTTAGGGCGGCATGGAAATGAAAGACGCGAGTTTCTCGTTCTGAAAAAGAAACAAGTTGGCGAATGAGTAAAGGGGCGTGCATCCAACTGGCGAGGTGGGTTCCCGAAAATTAACTTAGCCCTGGTCGAAACAACGCAGCGACAGGCAGGAGCTCTGGACGTAAAACTAACCAGACCAGAAGCGTACATAATCGAGGCGAGATGCGCGCAACGTCACACCCAGTTCTGGACGACTACACCACGATGCCGCTGCATCGTGCACGGCTGTCGCACGAACTTGAGGAGCTTGGCAGAATTCGCAGTGCTCCCTGTACAGTGCCGTGAGTGTCGTTGCGCCCACCATCGCCCTTTTAATCATCGCGCTCTGAAAAAGTTGGGTTTAGGCAGCTGTCCCATAAGTTGTCACAGACAATGGAACTTACTTTATTGCAGTGCGGCATGCAGCATTTGCGCCTGCGAGGAGACGCTTGAACACATTCTATGCCGCTGCCTATCATACCAGGCTCAACGACGTAGTATGGAAGCCAAGCTCCGTCACCTCGATTCAAGACCACTGACAGAAAAGAAGATCTTGGGACCTCGGCCTACGGTCTCACATATGAGCAAGGCCACAAAAGCCCTCTTGTGCTTCTTGAGGACCACCGGACTTCACGAGAGCCTGTGAACTAACAGCGCGAGTTCGTGTTGTGTAATTTTGAGCTAACTGTTCATCTATCTCTTGCTTACTCTTCTTCTTTCTTCTCTACCCTTTCTATTATTCCCGCTCTCCCCCACCCCAAGTGTAGGGTAGCCAACCGAGCCAAAGCTTGGTTAACCTCCCTGCCTTTCCTCTTCGTATCTCTATCTCTTATTCATGATATCCGTGGCCATAGGCGTCCCCAATCATTTGAGAGGAGTCTTACTTTTTCTCAGTCGGACCTGTCCAGCCGTTGACCATGCTGATTTTTGGCGGCCGAGGATGTTGCATCCCAAGAGCTGTTCACTTCCCATTTTCACTCTCGGAAAGCCGGGGACCAAAATGAGGCCGTTCTGGGAAGCACGTCATCGCTTCACTTCCGTCTTTGCGTCCATTGCGAAGCTTGCTTTCTTTCGACCAAGCGGTGAGACAATTCGCCCCCCTCAGTGGGGAGCGCCTATGGCATCTGGAATTATTGTAAAGAAAGTTTCCTCAGCTGCAGCGTTCGTGGTCTGGAACGGCGACACGAAGCGAAAGTCGCACTAACTTAACCACACTCGTGACCTTGTCCACAGACTAAAGCGTCAGCTAATGCTAAAACATTAAAAAAAAAAGATTGTACATTAAACGTGTGCAGTGAATTTCGGTGACGAATCATGTCGACTCTAGCAGACACCATACATAACTATATGTCGTCACGTGAGGTGGTTCGAGAACACAAAAGTGGCGTCGCTATATTGCCCTCTTTTGGATTTTCACCAGTCTTCCTCTGACGACAAGAGCGGTGCTTATCCCTTTAAAGCGCAGTGCGTTCAAACGCTTATGCAGGTGAACACGCAACCCGAATGCTGTCAGCCGCGCATTGTCAGCTCCAATGACCTTTGATGACATCTCTGTTTTGGGGCTCACGATGCCGGTCGCGTGGGAGCAGCCATCGTGGCGTGAAATGAAGACGTCCGGCTTTCGCCGAGAGCGTTGAAGAAAACGTGCGCGCGGGTGTGACGTAGCGCGAGTCGCGGAAAGGAGCCCGAGAGAGTTCAGCAGACCCCCGCTGCCTCGGACGGCGCAATTAATCTACGAACCCGGCAAACTGTCTCAAAGCCGCCGCGCCAGCTTGTGTGCTTCGGATCCTGTCAAGTAGTCGCTGCATGGCCTGCTGTTTCGCTAACCACTGTCCCACTAATACTGTGCATCACTGTAAATGCCTCGGCTACTGACTTCTTGGAGTTAGGAGCGATCATTTAGGCGGTCATATTTCGGTTAACCTTTATTCTTCAAAACGAAAATCCCCCAGTGCACGTAACTGTCTCGCCCAGCGTCATCGTTACTGCCGAGAACATAAAATGTGGCCATCTCGGAGAGTGTTCCAATGGCTCACCGAGTGGCACCGTCCGTCATAGCGACCACGGCGCTGCACAGTTTAAGCGCGCGACTCTCTTTCAGACTGCGCTCACTCGCGCAGTCTTTCGGTTCGTGGCCCCCCGTTTTGAAAAACGGCGCTTTTTGAATAAGCAGACAGGACGCAGACAAGCGCGCCGTTTCCTTCTTAGAACAAAGTGTAGAAGGAGAAACAAAAAGCAAAATAGTCTGTCGCCCAGAAAAAAACACATTCGTTGCCCCGGTGAACCCAGTTGCTTGTTATTAACGGGAGGCGCCTTCTAGAGCTCGGCAAACAACACGACGCTGATTAAGTTGGCCGCGTCCCTCTCACTTGCGAAGCGATCGTTAATCCTGCTCACTTGGAAGAGGCGTCGTGGAAGAAGTCGAGTTTCCTATTGTGCCTCGCCTGAACAAATAGCGAATCGCCCTCTACAAGGCGTGGCTCAAGAATTTCGTCATGCTGTTCGACTAGAAGAGAGCAAGGTGAACTCATTGGATTACATGGCTCTATACGAGAGGCGCCGCCGTCAATTTTTTTCGGGGGTTGGTGCTGTTCAAACATTTTTTATGTATGTTCGTGCGTGTGTTCATATGTGGGCGTGTATATATACATACATGCAAAATGGAAAATTTTCATGGAGGGGCGGGGGGGGGGGGGGATGAACACCTCCATCAAACGGTTGAACACACCGGAGGGCAGTTGAACACCAGTGCACTATACTGCAGTGCACTATACTCTACGTCCGTGTTACTGTGCTACTGTGTTACTGTATATATATATATATATATATACGCGATATGCTGGATGCAAAGAACTAAAGAAATAGACGACTCGATCTTTGATGTTGGATAGAATAACAGCAGTCAGTTAACACCAGCAATCATTTTGCTTTGTTTAACCAGTACTCGAAAACATTAGTCCGTTCCAACGAGTGCTAGTAGTGTACAAGTAACTGCGGTAGTTAAGTCACGTGTCTTTCTCGGACTCTCTTACGGACTTCATTGCCTTCGGAATCGGTCCATATTTTTCGCCAGAAATCGGATATCATGGCAGCACGTTATATCATGTGGGTGGAAATGCCACGGAAGAAAAAAAAAGAAGGTCTGAGAAGAGCCAGAGCACCGCCAGGAGGTTCACCTTACCGAGTCTTTCTTTTCCCCGAGTACCCAATCAAATGGATACAGAATGGTCTCTCTTCATTAGCGTTCCCCATGAAAAACGTTTCAGCCGACGGTTCCTCAAGCACTTTGCTTGCCTCGATACGGCAGCACGAGTTTGGAGGTACCGCTGTAAACCGATTAGCGTTCGAGAGCATTTTTAATCTGAGCCCCTGAAATGCCTCGGGGCCGTCCACTTTAATAAGGACAAGGTGCTTTCCTTTTTTTTTTTTACGCAGTCAGCTATGACCATAGCTGTCTAACGCTGCCTTGAATCAACTTCCATTTTTAATATAGTACTACGTGAAACGAGCAATATAAACTCTTGAAACAACGCACATTTGCTTTCCCGTAATTAGTCACGATTCTATTGCATATCTACTAATTAGTTTATGGCTACACGTGTGCTAACAAAACGCTCTAAGAAATTAAGGACGGACTTCATCGTGACGGTCTTTTAAGGCTAACCACTGCGCAGTAGAGAACGTCAATATTATAAAATATCAGCCAATTATTTTTTTATGAAAGCAGCATAGGTTTAAAATAGGGGTGTGCGAATATCAAATTTTTCGAATACGAATCGAATACGAATATCCACCTTCGAATATCGAATCGAATATCGAATATCAAAGGAAAAATGCCTCTACAGTAACAATATTTTATTTAACATGTAGCTATTAAAAAAAGAAAGATTAACAGCCTGACTGGCAACACAACATACACTGCTATCTCCAGAACACAATGTCCAGGCTAGCACAATGCACATCACAACTCAAGCAAATATCACGGCACAATGAAAGTAATGACTAGATGTTATCATGAAGAAATATGAGTTGCTCCACATGACCAGCCCCCGCCACTGAAAAGGCACGCTCGCTTGGAACAGAAGTGGCTGGTATAGGGAGTTACATGGGGCAAAGCTTTGCCAGATCTGAAGGTGCCTACAGTCCGCCACCAGTCACGTGGGTCACTGTCTTTCTTCAGAAGTGGTCCCGCATAGTGAACGAGTGGTAGTGCGGCACGTTATTCCGCATAATATTGAAAATGTACGGTTACATGATCGCCTACAGCGCTGCACGTCGGAGATGCACCAGCAATAAATCATACGTATTTGGGCGCTCGTCGCAGGCAGATATCGTGCCTCCGTGTACTTACGATGTGTATCGCTCCTCTCGGCAACGTTTTTAGCTATACGAACGCAGCAGAAATGTGGAAGACGAGTTATTTTATGCATGATAATCGAATCGCATATTCGATTTTTTGAATATTCGAAGTTATCAAATATTTGAAACTTTGCGAATACATGATTTTCGAATCGAATACGAATATTTCGAATGTAATATTCGACGAACATTCGAAACTTTCGAATATTCGCACACCCCTAGTTTAAAACAATTGTGATCAAGTTGGTCCTCAATTCACGAAGTTCGTAATGAATGCGAACTCGTGGTCAGAGTTCTTATTCGAGAACGTTGTTCCACATTGTGTTGCGGGCGTACTTAATCCAGGGTCCACCGGTGCTATTCATCAGCGTAATAAGGCGAAAGCCTTAGATGCCTCATCAAACACGAAAACTGACCGTCGGCTTCGGCGTCAACACGAGCGATGCAAAAAAAAATTGCAGTGGCTTAGCTCGGCTATGCTAGGATATACGTAGCGTTAGCTAAGGTTCAGCTGATTATTCTTACCTTTCTTGGTTGTCAAGCTTCTCCGCTTTTCTGCGCCGCTTAGCAGCATTTGCGCTCTCCTTCTACATCTATACAACTGTGGCAAACGGCTGCCCGCCGATATCTGACGCATGGCTAACCTCACTGTCATTCCGTTTTAGGAGTTCATTCCTGTGGTGGTGGCCAACGTTTCTAGAACCAGGTCAGTTTCGTAGCTCCCCATAGACGCTTGCTCTCCGAAGTGGACGCAACGGCCGACGCAAGAACTAGCGGCGCTGCAGTTCCATCTTGCATCATGCCTCACGCGTCGTCTGCTATCAACGCCAATGTGACCTATCGTCGCTGCAGCTTTCGGCGGCCGTGACAGCCGTGATTCAGAGATTTGAACTTTTGCAATAACCTCGACTGTTTTAAAAAGCGATTATTTCACAAGATACGCTCCAAGAACATCAAAAGATAATCAAACGTGACCTATAATAACGGTACAATCTCACACGTCTAGCTGTCCTCTCGCACGAATATTCCATTGCCGTCAACCTCTGTTTAGCCACCACGGTGGAACAGTGGTTACGGTGCTCGGCTGCTGACCCTAAGGTTGCGGGATCGATCACGACTACGGCGGTCGCACTTTTTCTGTGGAAGCGAAAATGACGCTGGCTCATGTACTTAGATTTGTCATACTAAGCAAGTCGTAAAACAGAGGACCATTGTTAATTTTCGGGCGAATTAATTCTGATTTCTTGAGAAAGGCGTGCAACGCGAACTATGGTTGATCAAGGTACCTGGTTTTATTCGCTGAGCTCGGTGAGACGACTCGTAGCGAAGTTAGTCTTCACGATTCTGGTGGAATAGGCGTTCAGAAGACATTCTTTGCAAGCCTTGATTCGGTAGAAGTGATGAGCAGTGTTCATTTCCGAGCCGCTCGTGCAACACGCGCATCAAGATGACATTCTTCAGCTTTGTCCCTTTCACACGTGCTAAATCGAAAGAACTGCATTCTAAGCGATCTCCGTTCGCAAGCAATCACGCACGCGGAGTACGGAGAAAGCGAGCACAGAGAAACGCGCAACGCGTCGCAAGCGGTTACTCTCGCGCGTGAGATCGCCGCAGCA
>NW_023616304.1:0-60001 GCF_013339695.2 Rhipicephalus sanguineus
CAACCATGAAATATGTAAGTTTGCCATAGTTGCTGCTTTATGTATGCTGCAAAGCATGTGACTAACAGCGCAAAAAAAGGACAAGGGACCGAAAAGAAACACAGACGGTCCTTTGTCCTTTTTTTGTGCTGTTAGGGTAATGGATCACCAACTTGCCCAAACATTTGCTCTGCAGAAAGTACTTGCAAACTTACGATGTATGTCCTTCAATCATGACCATTCACCTCTCAAGATGCAAATAGGCTTCAAGAGATAGAAAGAATGCGAATGGAAGTAGCGTTCTATGTCAGCACACGCTATGACCCTGACCCTTTCTTCCACTGAACCTATTCAGAGGAAGGCCCTCCGCGTCCTCGCCGAGCTATCGCCCGTCTTATCAGCGAACCAAGACAATGGAGGCCCTCAACATCTTGCCCCATATGAGTCAGGCATGCTACGTTCACGGCTCAGCCGATTCAGACTTCTTTATCAGTACACAAACAGGTACTGTACAATCGTCGCAACCACCGTGATATCATAACTGCGGCAGACTGCACGCTGGGCCTTCTCTAAAGCATAACCGCAAATGCAAAGGTAGTTTTTCACTCAAGCAAAAGGCTTAACAGAGGTGCCCACAGAAAAACACATGCATGCAACTATCCTATACGCATGCAGACAATATGGGGCTTGCTGCTTCTTCAGCAGTTCCATGAAGATTTGCAAACCGATACGTGTTATCATGATTGTAATAAATGCAGCGTTACCTGAATCATTCTGGAAGCAGAACCAATATCCTTCACAGACAGCGTTGGTTTAGCTCTCAAAAGAGAAAAGTTTTTTTTTTGACGTTCATTTTCACTTGCCTTCTCATTTCTACACTTCAATTAAAAGCAAATACTAAATTCCTAAATGCTTAATTTCTTTATATGGTTATGAATGACAAAACTGGGCCCTTTAATGCCCCCTTTTTCTCATTCACTGCATGAAAGGCATGAGTACCTAGCTTATGGCAGTTGTTGAGAACCCAGCCGTATACAAAGGTCACCTCTTCCAATGCCCGTGGGTAAGGGCTCTCTGGTGACAAGGAATAGTCTACCGAGAGAATCGGTACGTTCACCAGGCGGGCCCAGTCCTTTAGGTAGATCTGCGTAACATAAAAAACAAGAGGGTGCACTGGCGTAAATCATGGGGAGGACAGGAGGGTCCTCACCCCCCTTCTGTTCGGGCTGGGGGGGGGGGGGGACGCCATTGCAAGTGTGCCCCCTTTAAGATTTATTTTTCAAACATGATATTTCAATTGCTTGACAGTTAAGTATAGCGCTCTTAACTTGTTTAATGCCTGTTTATTTCGTAGTACGTGTGTACCTGTGTTCAATACTCTTCAGCTGTGTAAAGCTGTATTGAAATTGCAACTTCAATTTGACCGGTTTTCAAGAACACTCAACAACACAATGCAATCACGTGAGGTGTGAAACCAAGCTTGAATTCTTTTTTTTTTTTTAATTTTACTTCAAAGCATGATTTTAACTTTTATATGATTAAATATAAAACCTATATTTATAAAAACAAAATGGCCGCCGTGGCCAGAAATGTGTCCCCCCTCGTGGTTTTTCTGGATTTACGCCTCTGAGAGGGTGAATGCCACGTTCACGAAATGTGCAACTGACGTCGTAATGTAGCTACTATTTATCACCCAGTATGAACAACACAGAAAGCACCACACTGCATGGTACAGAATAAAGCTGAAAAACAAGGTCGATCTAGCTGGAGACAAGAAGAATATATACTAACACAAGAAAATAACTTTAGCCATGCAGAAACGTCATTGCCAGTATTTATCTTACAATTCAATATACATCAGCTTAACACAAAATGTTACCTGTTGTTTAGTTATTTCAACTATAACTGAAATAATGTGAAAACTTTCAATGTGCAGTCAAATGTTCCTATCGACATAAAGCCACAGCCTATAAATGTGAGCTAGGTTATCTATTTTATCCATAACAAATAAGCTGAGCTTTTGAACAACAGTTTCAAACAAGTGGCCATGAAGAGGAAAAAAGCAGAACATTTATACATAATGCCTTCGTATGAAGTTCATGAAAATACAGAGTGTTAAACAACCTGTGGTACAAAGCGACCAAGCCCCATTTTTTTTTGTGCCTTGAGAGCTCGCTCTGTGGCAATTTGAAGTTAAACAAATTACATAAATGTGAAATAAAATATTTCAAAAGTGAAAATAACTTGAAAATGCTTTGAAATATTATTACTTTAGAGGAAAAACACAAGGCAAAAATATTTAGCAATAGTAAGCTTAGTAATTGAACAGTCCAAACTTTTTCCACATATTATTCTTTTTTGTTTCTTTATAGGAACATTTCCCACCCAAATTCCTCTATGCTTTCACAATTTTCTCTTATGATAGACCCCCTGCTTTGATAGTCCATGTCACATACACAACTCATAAATAAATTAGAAGTCCTGCTGCAAAAAAAAAGAAATGAACGAATTAAATTTTGGGGTTTTATATGCCAAAGCCACGATACAATTACAAGGAATGCCATAGCGGGTGAGCCCGCATTAACTTTCACCAATGGGGGTTCTTTAAAATGCATTTAAATCTAAGCACAACATGGATGTCTTTGCATTTTGCTCTCATTGAAATGCAGCCACCTTGACTGGGGATCAAACCTACGCCATCATGCTTAGCAGGGCAACAAGTTAGCCACGATGCCAATACTGTGGGTAACTCCCACTTGAATGCTTCATGTCTGCATACACACCTCATGAGACTCAGCAGACTGGGCAATGAATCCACCACCATGAAAGTGCAATATAAGACCATGAGAAGGTGGCAGGACATCAGACGAGTTGACCAGGTTGCTTGGTAACAGTGATTGCTAAATGAAAAAGAGAAACAAAATCGTGTTTTTGGAATTAACTTCAACTTGAACCTCGCAAGCACTGTCCACTGCACCAAGCAAAGCAAAAGGAAGATATGGATAACAGCGATTTTATGTACAGTAGGCTCTCGTTAAACGTAACCTGAAGGGACTAGGAGTTCCATTTAGTGAGAGGTGAACAAGGGTGCAGAATTCAAGTACGAAACCGATCGTATTGTCACGTGGTCGTGACGTCGACGAAGACAGCAGTCGGCATTTGCAGAATGAAACTGTTTATTTGGCCGAACTTGTGGCCGGGAAAATGAGAACTAGAACTACAGCAATACACGCTGTACAATGATAGCGGCGAACAGGGCGTCGTCCGTCGATCAACTGACAAGCAGTCAAGCGCGTCGGCTTTTATACAGGCGCTATCGAACTTTCCAGCGATATCGCTGGTGGCGGCGTTATCTCTCGACAAAGCTGGAACATTCTCGTGCGGCGCGCAATCTTAACAGATTGTTCCAAAACAATCGCGAAGCTTCCTACACATCACGGCGAGGCCTGCGCAGCGCGTTGCCCACAGTCTTTGTGGGTGAAGCTTACACTCATGAAATATAAGACTCGCGGCAATGCCCCCCTCTGAAAAAGCATCGTCCCGATGCTTAAAAACAGAACATGAATACATGCAATACTAAAGAAAACTAATAAAGAAAGCAAACATTAGAGTCCTCAGGTGCGCTAACGAGCATAGTACGGTTTAAGGCGCACCACATGCACGACCTCGGGTCGAGCTCGGCGCCTCTGGGAGTTCGTGATGCCGTCGGGGACAACCTCGTAGTCGAGTGCGCCGAGACGTCGAAGTACCCTGTACGGTCCGAAGTATCCAGACCCAGACACGGTCGCAGGGCTGGTACTCGACGAAGCGTCGTCGAAGATTGTAGCGACGGCTGTCGGTGTGCTGCTGGGTCTTGATGCGCAGGCGGGCCAGCTGTCGAGCTTCTTCGGCACGTTGTAAGTAAGCGGCGGCGTCAACATTTTCTTCGTCGGTGACGTTGGGTAACATGGCGTCGAGCGTCGTCGCTGGGCTCCTTCCGTAGACCAACTTGTACGGCGTCATCTGCGTCGTTTCTTGGACGGCCGTGTTGTAAGCGAAGGTCACATACGGAAGGACGGCGTCCCACGTCTTGTGCTCAACGTCGACGTACATGGCGAGCATGTCGGCGATGGTCTTATTTAGACGCTCGGTGAGGCCATTAGTCTGCGGGTGGTAGGCGGTGGTGCGGCGGTGGCTCGTCTCGCTGTACTTCAAGATCGCCTGAGTTAGGTCCGCAGTAAAGGCGGTACCTCTGTCTGTGATGAGGACCTCTGGGGCGCCATGACGCAAGACGATGTTCTCCACGAAGAACTTGGCTACCTCGGCGGCACTCCCTTTGGGCAAGGCCTTTGTCTCGGCGTAGCGGGTGAGGTAGTCAGTCGCTACGACGATCCACTTGTTGCCGGAAGTCGACGTCGGGAACGGCCCCAGTAGCTCCATCCCGATTTGCTGGAACGGCCGGTGAGGTGGATCGATTGGCTGCAGAAGTCCCGCTGGCCTAGTCGGCGGTGTCTTCCGTCGCTGGCAATCTCGGCAAGTATTAAAGGCAGTTTTTCCATTGAAAGCAACAATTCTGTTTAAAAGAGGTTTCCATTCAGTGAGAGTCTACTTGCACTGCAATGGCTTGAAGCAGAAACTCTTTAACAGTAGTAGCCTATGATCAGAATGTTTGGCTAAAATAGCACCATTTCTTTGTATGCTACTGTCTCTTTTCTAGAGCTAAGAGTGTGAATAAAACGATTACTTGGCTAGTTGCACAGAAAAACATTAGGAAAAGCTACTCTTAAACACCCCCTAAGCAAGCACCACCACAAATTTTGGTTACACACTGTAAGTTGTAAAGCACTGTCTAGAGGCCCATACTTGTAAATGTGTGCACTCCACGATGTTTGGACGATAGACAAAAGGAGTAGACAGGACAGGCACAAGCATTGCACCCGCCCTGTCTACTCCTTTCATGTATCGTCCAAGCATAGCGAAGCGCACAGATTTACAAGTATTAATCTCTACTAACTCGTTCAAGATTCTATTCTGTTGTCTAGATACTGTTTTACCTAAGGAGCTTTTCGAATCAGTTCATTGTTCGAAAAGTGAGAAGAAACTGAACTGCTTGCTGCCAGTCCACTAAGGTGGGAGAGCCAGTGTTGACAGAGACACTATCCACTTTTGCCTTAGATAGTGTTCGTGAGTGGCGTAACCTTTCTATGTTTTCTCACATGCCGGAGTCAAGGCAGCATGGCATGTTCCACAATGGACCTCTTTTTCGTTTTTATTCTCTTTCTAATCTGTTTTGCAGAGCATTTCCAGTGAAGGCATTGCACGCTCCACATTGGCTAACGAATCAAAATCACCGACCATGGTCAGTGCAGTTTCAAGCAATGTGTGTGCATGTGATTACGCAGTGCATGTCCATGTGCGCACGTGCATCACTAAAAGTGCAGCTTTCTTGAGGAGGTCATGCACATTTGTTTGAAATTTCAACTGTCTCCACACCATCACACTGTTTTACGCTTTGCAGACATCATTGCAACAACTTGATCTACACACTGAACTTGTTAGCTTACAATACTGGCGAGGGGCCTCCTTAGGTATTTAAAACAACACCTTTGACATGTGAAACTGGCTCCACAGTACCAAGAGTTACTTGCATAAAGTGCTTCACTGTAAGGTAAATGGCGTTATGTACAGTTACAAAGTTTCACACAATTAAAGGGACAATAAAGTGAAATAATGAATCGGCTTACAAAGGTAAATTGTAGTCCATGAACTGTAATGTCGTTAATGTCACCACCATAGCTCTATTAATACAGGAAAAAATCAAGGTCAAAGTTTCATTTTTAAATATCGTGCCGAAATTTCCGCGCATGACTTCACAGATTTCAAAGCGTATTTTTCGTATTTTGATGACATCGGCTCAACGAAATTTCCTGAAACCTGGTATGTTAAGTCTATGGCCCCCTCAGAGGACAATGCGCTTCATTTTTACAGATTAGGAACTACTTAGGACCTAGTGGACACAGCCAAAATCTATGACATCACGGCGTTTGGGGCGGGAAGTTCAAGAGGGCGTCGCTAGCCACAATTTCTTTTTGCACATTTTCTCGTTTACCAAGCGTCTTCTCGCAGCAAGCATGGTCATTTTAGAATTATGAAAGAGTAATTTACTAATACGAGAAAAATCGTTTTTCTCTTAAGTGTCCCTTTAACAGGAAGTTGCAAGACAGTGAGATGACACGTAAGTTACACAACAAAAGTAAATGGTTATGCAGGCTGCACCCTGTGCACTGCGGAAATCAATGTGACGCAAAGCGTTTCGCAGAGAGCTGGCTAAAAAACATCAACAAGGGTTCTGCAAACAATTACCAAGTGGACGATCAATCTATCAGTGCAAGGCAAGCAGTCGTGTGTTTGGTGCAAGCATGCGTTAATACAGCAGCAAATACGATGACGATTCTACGACAGTCACGGCACAATTTCTACAGTGGCCATTCAATATGTGTTCATGACATGCTGATCGCTAGGTTTTTACATTGATACTAGACATTGTAAATGACAGAAACAAGACTTGTGACATCATCTGCAACAAACCATAATAATAATATCTGGGGTTCAACGTCCAAAAACCACGATATGGTTATGTGGGATGCCACAGTGGAGCGCTCGGGAAATTTCGACCACCTGGGGTTCTTTAACGTGCACCTAAATCTAAGTACACGGGCCTCAAGCTGTGGAACAAACAAGTGCTATATAATATAATATACCTGTGTCTACGTGACGCGGTCACCTTATCAGCATGGCAGCAGATTTCCACAAGAACTCATTAGAGCGGAGAAATTATATGGCTTCCAGCTATCGTGAAAGGATTAAAAACTTAAACTGTTACAGGTCATTACAATACTATTCCGTGTTAAACAGTGACAGTTTACCATTCCATCTCTGACTGCCGATGAGAGTAGCCGGCATCGTACAGGTGCAGGGGGACCGTGAGCTGAGGGACATGGTATCTCTACGACAATGGACGGCTCCTCGACCTTTGGCAGACCCAGACGTTCAAGAGGAACCACAACATCGCAGCAGACTTGCAGCGACGAAGAAATAAACTTGTTCACTTTCTGTAAGGCGGAAATCAGAGGCCAGTATCACGTGACGACAAGCATCTTCACTCGGTTCACGAAGAAAAAATATTTAAGCCAGTGCACAGTGAGCAATGCAAACAGTGTAGCAAAGTTTATTTTGTGCTGCCAACACGCGCTTTCCTTAGAGAAACAGATCAAGTGATGCGAGTGACAATGACGTTTCTGTACATCGTATGACAGGACCCACAGGCATGAAACTCACATGATAACATAAGATAGACAATAAGAAGGGACCAAGCTCAGCCTCTGTACAATTCCTCTAAAGGCAACACTTCGATTTAAAGGTTTTACATAATTCTATCATGAATTCACTGCAGATTCTAGAAAACAAATGCGAGTTTAGGCACGTGGCATTCCACTCAGCCTCATAATTACACTATGGCAATGTAAAAGTGCTTTTTCTGAGTCTCTGTGTAACCATCCCTGTGTAACCAAGCTTCTGTGTTACAAGCATCAATTCCTGTGGTTTATTTAGAGCAGATCCTTTCTCATTAAGAGATGATAATGAATGTTTCAGTGGCTCATCTGAAGTGCACAAACATACTGAGTTTCCTATCCTATGACATCGTTTCTTAGAGGTGCTAGGATCAATAATCAAAGTAGGACCTGTCTCAGTCAACTTTCTGCTGTATTGAACTATCACAGATGGCAGTTAGAATTAAACAGGTGTTGCTGAACTAGAGGAGTGATGAAGTAACACATACCTTAAGAAGAACCTGTTCATTAAGTGACCACATCGATTTGAGAAAATCAGTGTGGACATTCTTGCGCATTTCCACCATCTGCTTGGCCCTCAGTTCTGTATCCATGCTGTATTTTCCGAACCTCCAGATGAGCGTCGTGGTACTTCCAAAGTTGCTGCCGGTCTGGTAATAGTGGTCCCGATAGGCCGACAAAACGGCATGGCCTTTGCGTAGCGTTCTCCTGATAGCATCACAAAACTGAAAAGGAGAGATAGAAATAAAAGCAGTTTAAACGCTTCTATCTACATTAGTGAGATTTGCACAGGACACATAAATGAAAAGGTGACTTACAATGAAGGTCATTACATTGGAAAGGCAAATTAACTCCTTCAGCACCTTCCTACTTCCAAACCATATTATTTTTCTTGGTACAATGAAAACCTTGTTATCAAAGTATATAAGTGCTCAGCTGTTGCTCTTAAAGCTGTGTGAAAACATATGAGAAATTTTCATTCTGTGAACTTTCTCTAATATATGCCTCTGTAACTAAAAGATGCGTGAAAATATTTTTTCACGGAAATCTTCAAAGGTGAACTTTCCGCATTATGCGTGTACAGACATTAATGAAAGTGATCAAAACTGAAAGCACAAACCAGATCTTCATCACCTACAAGTGCTCACAATGCACTACATTTGGTGACGACTACCATCATCATCGTACGCGGCAGTGGTGTAGTGGTTTCAGTGGTCGGCTGCTGAACCGAAGATTGCGGGTTCAATCCCGGCTCCGGCAGTCGCATTTCGATGGAGACGAAATGCTAGAGGCCCGTGTACTGTGCATTGTCAGTGCACGTTAAAAACACCAGATGGTCAAAATTTACAAAGCCCACCACTTCGGCTGCCTCACAATCATATCGTGGTTTTGGCACGTAAAACCCCAGATATTATTATTATCACCATCATCATCAATGGTGACAGCAGGCTGAGAATTGAAATGAAAACAACAGCGACATTGGTGGCAGAAAAAGAATTTTCTTTACTACACAAATAAAATCCGAAAACCAACATTTGAAACTCGTGATCAGCTATCTGATCTGTTATGGCCTTATTATGGTTAATGCAGACACCTCTTTCTTTTCTTTTGTAAGATGTCCCAATGCATCCAAACATATTGATATGAAGCTGTGATGATGGCCAAACAGCAGCACCGAAATTGTTAGCATCTAGTCAGTACCACTAAGATTACTATACTCAGCAACAACCTTCCTACAGTGTCCTGGGTACTGCTGATCCACTTAAATAGAATTTGTAAAGATGTGCTAGCTAATTAAGCTTGCTCATTTTCATGACGTCTAGCACTTGTGCGTGTTTGTGATGGTTAGTTTTACTGAACGGACATGTCTTTGTTTCACTGGCTTTCGAATGAAATTTGAGCAGCCCGGCAAATTCTGTAGGGGATCCTGATATCACCAACCAAAGATAATATTTTTGCTTGAAAACAACAAGCTTCTTTTTTTCTTTCTTCTTTTTTTTTTGCCTGGCATTTATATTAGCAGAGCAAGAACATTTAGGCTATGAAGAGCAGGTGCTCCGAGCCTTTGTGGGTGGAGTTTGCACTGAATTCTCAGAATGTCACCAAGAGTAGCGTATAAGGGAAGTCAGCTACATCAGGGAATGGAAAAGATAACTCTCTACGGAGCCAGAAAGGAGATATGTGAAGATGCAGGAAGAAAGCATGCAAGCTGAAGTGCGAGTTGAACAATAAAAGGCATTGAACTACACAATGCACTGATATGAGAAGCAAAGATAGCCCCACTCTGCAACAAAAACGATCTGTAGTCTATCAAAAAAAAAAATGATAAAGGTCCTCACGCTAACAAAGGAAATAATCGTTGATGAAAAGAACAGCGCAGTGAACACCGCTCTGCATTCATGTGAGATTGTGTAGCATGCAAATTTTATTTTACTTAGAAATAGTGCCAATCTCATGAGATCAAAGCAAGTAAGGGGATTACACTGAGTACATTGAAGGAATAAATTACAATAACATGCTAACGTTAAACACAATGCTGGTTTGAACAAAGATGTGTGGATTCTAGAAAATATAGTAGAAGACACAGCTCATACAATGATGCATGGTATATGAACAATCGTAACAATAATAAGTTAAGTACAGGTGGCACAAGATAAAAGATATGAAAAGTTCCTGAACAGGAACAAACCTGTTCAAGGATTCTGTCCGTGTTCAAGGTTTCTGTTCGATAACTCAAGTTAGTTGGGTGTTACAGAACAATAGAACTCGCACCTCCGTTTTTTTCTGAGTCTTTTTTTTTTTTAGTGATAGTTAGGGTAGCAGATTTCTTAACATGAGGGGCCATTTGCCCATCAGTTTTCCATTTAGAAACTGAGTACAATGCTTAGTTTAAAGTTACATGGTCCTCAATTGAATGGAGGAAGGAAAATACCTTCTTTGGCTTCATTATCTACTGGTTTTCATTAATATGGTCCTCAGATTAGTTTCAATTTCTTGGTAGAGCGAACAACCTTATGTTAGTGTGTAAATTAGATGGCAGATCATTCATAAATATTAAGAAAAAAACAGGAGGCAACGCACACCCCTCAGGCACACCAGATGTGACGATATATAATGTCAAGGCCTGACAGTGAATTTCTACAAACTGCAATCTGCTAGAGAGTCCCTCATCCAAATAATGATCGATCTACTCGTTAATGTTGGTTCAATTTTAGAAACGAGTTTTCTGTGTGAGATCAGATTAAAAGCTTTAGAAAAATCGAGTAAAGTTAGGTGCATTTGTTTTTGGTTATCAAAACTGAGCGACACGTCGTGAATTAGTACCACCAGCTTAGTGAAAATTGACTGTCCTTTACAGAGACCATCTTGGAAAGGTGACACAATGCTTTCTTCTTCTAGTTACATGGTTAAATTTTTAATGACCATGTGCTCTAAAAGTTTACTGACTGAACTGGTCATGGAAATGAGCCTGTAATTTGAGACTTTTGTTTTGTTTCCTGGTTAGTGCAATGAAATAGCTTTCACAGCTTTCCAGTCCTGTAGCAATGTGCGTGTTGTTCATGATTAAATATTAAACACTGACATTTGGGTAACCATTCTGCATATGTTTTTGGAAATATATTGGGTACAAAATCTGGTTCGACTCCCATTTTAATGTCGATACTGAGTAAAAGGGTAATTAAACCATGTTCGGTTGCTACAATTGTTTCTAAATGCCTTCGGATGCAGGCGTAAGCATTTGGAACATTTCCGTTGTCAATGGCAAAAAGTTATTAAACTTTGTGTTAAATAACTTTGCCCTGCTGATGTTGTCATCTGAGGGAAATAGGTGTTCTGTGTGTTTGTTAGGCTTAAGGTACGTAATCCCAGAACTTTCCAGGGGGAAATTAAGCTTTTAGGGAGTCAGAAAGGGTATTAAGTATTTTGGTTATGATACCTTTATCTGCCTTCTCATATTATAAATGGAGCATATAGCTTTGAGTGGTTGCCCCAGCGCATCCCAGCAACTCACTTGAGTGCTTGAAGTCACTGTGGTGATGTTTCTGAAACACTGCCCACGGCTTTTAGCCATGCTAGTCTGCAATCCATGATAACCCAGGAGGAGACACTTGCAGTCTGTCATAAAGGTTGGCTTCCCAAGTTCAACTACTACAGCACCGCCTTTCGTCTTCGCCCAGGAAATAGTATAAAAAATTCTTCTGCTGCAACTGAATGACCAAGTGTTGACAGGTAGGTCTGAACAGATAAAATTGCCTCTAAGGCAACACGTGCTAGCCATTTGTGGCTGCATCCCAAGACCCAGATGCGAATGTTTTCCACAAATATTGATATTATGAAGGACCCACACAAACAGCCAAGTTCATTTGGGAGCGGTGCCAGAGTAATGTCAAATAGTGGGGGAGAGAAGCGGTACACCGCAAGAAATGAGCCTCTTCTCACTAACAGTGACTCCAAGATGAACACCAATAAAATGGTCACTGACAAAGACGTATATGAAGCGCAAGGTATTGCCCGTGATTACCTTGGATAGCAGGTGGGTGATAATGCATCTCCGTTTAATGCTGTCAATTGTTCTAGAGCAGCAACGGTTGGGATGCAGTCTTCTAGGTAATGTTCAACATGACTTAAGCAATCTAATACACTATCTTGAGCACACAGTCACTGCCTAAAGCAAGTAACACCCCCATACCAGAAAGTTTTCCACTTCACAAACCCTTTCCCCCTGTTTCGTACTAATTTATCAATGACTTTCGCTATTCTGGATGTTACAGAAACTGGGCAGTATGAGGATAAGTCAGAAACACCTTTTCTGATTATCAGTATGAGTGCCACCCCAATGCAACTTCCCAAATCTCTGGAATGTGAGCACAGATGCCAACATGGCTGAGTATGACAGTACACACTGTGCAGCTGATCCCATGCTTGCTTTTACACATGCTTTAAAGGGGAACTCCGGCATTTTTTCAAATAGCATCGACAGTCTTGTAACATGTAGAGTGGTTCAATTTCCTTAGAAACTCGTCAATAATTTTACTTAACAATGAACTGATGTGCCAAAACCAAAACAGGTAGCTGTATCGTGCAACAACTACGAAGACATCACAACCTGCCCCGCTGCAGGGCCGTAACTAAGGGGGGGTTGAGGGGGTTCTGACACCCTCCGAAATTTTTTCATTCTTTAATTTTTCGGCTGAGAGTCCAATATTTGCACGCCTTCACAGCGACCACCACCTGCCAAAGTTGGCCATTCTACACACAAACACCCCCAAAAAAACTTCCTGGGTACGGCTCTGCCCCGCTGTAATGTGAACACTGTACAAATGTGCTGGTGTGAGAGAAGAGAAAATGGCAATGTCATCCCACAAAGCACTAAGCTGTGCCAGGTTTTTGAAACTTCACATCAGCGATTTCAGTGACGATTTGAGTGCTGAAGGATTGCCGTTTGCTTTTGACAGCCTGCTCAGAGAGCCAGCGACGTATCCTACAACACCACTAACACAGGATGGCCCGCAAATAATGGCATGATTGAGGAACTCATTGAACCATAACTGAAATTCATTTTCAGGGAAACCAAATGACTTGCAGTAGCACAATTTGCCATAATTCGTCAGAGTACCAAATAGAACATATATTTCAAATATTATTGAGATCAGTGAACACAGAAATCACTGAAGTTATCCTTTAAGCTTGGCAAAAGATCATGACGTCAGATTACTTGTAGTGTAATGGACCTTGACCAATCGTCTGGGGTAACGTCCATGAATACGCCATCTCTACATGTCATAATATTGTTTCTTCTACATCACGACAATGTGATTAACGTAAATGGCAGGGTCAAGTCAAAAGCTCATGCAAACGTATTCACGAGGAAAAACATTGGTTCCCTCAGCTATCACCATTACATTTTATTGAAATGTAGTGCATGCCCACAAAAACGAGGGCTTTTACTTTTCCTTAGCGTCCCATGGGTCAGCTATGGTGGACTACATTTATAATATATGTTGTTTTCACTAACATCAGTAAGCTATCGTTCATGACTTGCAGAGTGTCCGCTGCTCATGATCATATAAGGTTACTTGCGACTATTTGGCCTATATCATAGTTCTTCTTCACTGCTTCTAGAGGCTGACAAATTTTTAGTGCTCTTTCTTTGCAGGACTATTGCGTGTTAGTTTTTGTATATACATCTTCCAAACTAACCTCAATCTCTACAAATTCACATCCTCACCTGTTTGTTGTAACCAAAGCAGAAAGTTAGTTAACAGTCCGTCTCTGAAAAATGCATTTCTCTTCATTCTTAAAATAGGTCTACGTACGATATACAAGCAATGATTATAAACAGGCGTAAGCGTATTTGTCATTCGCTGCTTAAGGTGTGATTTGTGCAGCTAGCAAATTTGCAGACACAACAGCTAGTAATACCAGGAATGCAGAGTGTATAATGCAGGCAAAAGCTACTCAAGACCCTGGAGTAAGAGTGTATTTTCATTTCAGTTTGTTTTAGCTTATTACTACAACTTTAAGCTTGCTCTAAGCAGCTACGAAAAATCTGCAACACAGTGTAGTCTCAAAATGTACAGCTGTCACACCTGCATATTTAAGAACTGTTATGTTGCGGTCCCACGCAAACAAAGTCTAGCGTCAAAAATTTTCGTACTGCTTATTTTGACAGCTCAAGAGCCTCCACAGAATGTATGAGCATTCTTTCTGATGTTGGACACTGCATTACTACTCTGCCAACTTCATTAAGTAGTATAGTACATCACATCAGACGTACAAGGCAGCAACCCCTCACATCGCTCAGACAGGCAGACAAAAGACATAAGATAGCTGACTGTGATAGAAAGGGGCAGAAATAAAAGACTCGCAAGCTCTCAAGAGCTCGTATGAAACAAAGACGCGAGCATGATGGTACTACGTAAGTCCCCTGATAGGGTACCTCTCTTGCAGTAAAACAAAATATTAGATAGCCAGTGATATTGTAAAAGGCAATGCCCACAGATATGCAGTTATTAATGGTGCATGCTCAGAAAACAGAGTTTGAATTTTATCCTGCATAAGCACAGCTGGTGATACGTCAGACTCCATACCACCACTGCACAAACAACAATGAGTTGCCATTCATCACACAGCTTGCGCCCACACATACCGGCCTGCACAAACTCTTCGCACATGAGGAAGAAGGAAAATAATCACTTAAGGAAAACTCCGCCGAAGCATAGCAATGATGTGATTGCATAAAGGTGATGCACCTTTTTGTGTATGCTTTCAAAATATGCTTATTTGAATAGTACATATAATAAGTATTCGAAAACTTTAATTGGCATGTCTATACTAAATTAAAATTTATTTTTATCTCTGTGATACGTGCACCACAGGCATAAATGCATCTTTCGTAGGCATACACACAGATAGCGGCAATGTTGAGATAGCTCTTGCCGGGGCTGTGATGTCATTGCTGGTAGGGTGGGGATGTTGCTGCACCTCCAGCCAGAGATTGCCACAGTGGCTGGAGGTGCACCAACTGAAAACCACAAACCTGGACTCGTACACGAATCTAACGGATGCAATTATTTATTTTCGGGTATGTGACTGCGTGGCGTGCAGTTGCCTCTGTTTTTGGAACTCAGATCGCCTTAATCACGCGCGCAGAGCTAAAGCAAATCAAATCGAACCTGTTGCGCTGTCTCCGCAAAGTTGTGCTATGAATAAACTACTTTCAGGTGGCTACTTCATTCAGCACAATTTGTCATACGGTGCAATCGGGTGCAAATTCGAGCCCGTTCGAGTTTCTTGATCGTGAATGGCTTATTCGCGAAAGATACGGGAGGGGCCAATCGCGGTCGAGAAGTTCGATCCCGGTTGGGGCTCAATCGCGATCGAAAGTTCCCGTGCGACGTCAAGTCTTTAAACATCGAATTCTACGCGCCCTCCGTGCCATAACCTCTTACGAGACTTGCAGCGGATTTAGGCGCATCACTCACATAAAATCCCATGCAGCGCCCGTAGAAGCTCGTGGGGTCGAAGTTGTCGAACTCCTTGAACAAGTCGTTGAACTTCATGTTTTCGTTCACGAACAGGCTGCCTTTATCCGTGTGCTCCATCATCTGTTCCAGTATGGACAAGCCGGCTCTGAGGCCGCGCAAGATGCCGACGTGGTCGCCCAATTCCTTGGCGAAACTTTCGCCTCGGAAAAACGGCGAACCACGCTTCATTTGCAGAGCCCTGCAGAGTTTGGTAGTCAGGGGGATGAACCTATCCGCGACTGAAACGATGCTTCGAAAGCCGTTCGCGTGAGTTTCCGAGTCGAAGTCAAACAGGTGCGCATCGCTGATGATTCTGTTGGCGGAGGCTTCGACCGAATGCAGTAGTTCTTCCATCGAGTTTAGGTGCGCAAGTATTTTACTTCCCGTCTCCGTTTCCACTTCTCTGAAGTACTCTATGTTGGCACGGACCATCGTCGTCAGCATTTCGTACAGTCCCGAGCGTGGCCTCCCGATGCGCGACATGTTCACCAAACTGCAGCTGGCCGGTGCCGAGTCAGGCCGGCAGTCCTCAAGGTTTTCCGAATCGCTGCCACAGCACAACATTTGCTTGACATGACCGATTTGCACGCACCTTCAAAAATCCTGTTTCCTCCGCCCGGAGAGGGGAGAATGAAACGTAGCGAAAGAAAACGTGAGAAGCGTATAGGGTAAGGAGGATGGAAAGAGATAAGGAGAGAGGAAATGGCAAGGGCCACAAGGGCGCGGTGCGCGGCGCGCTCAACCTTACGGCAATTTGCGAAACTAACGAACGCATCGATTTCGCACAGAAATAGCCCGCGCTGATGAGATGTGGGGAAAAAAAGAGCGCTCATTTCGCCGGCCTAATTGACTCGGCGCTTCCATCTCAACCGTGATTTGCGGTGACAGCCTATCTACCGAGTACCGGCCATATAAAAACAGCTAAACTGCGCACAATTCGAACACATATGTGGTAGAAATTTGGTCACCATTAAATACCGATCTTCCTTACACGCAAATTTTTTAGGCAGTGGCACTGAATCATTGTAAACACTTGATAATTGATTGCCTTATATGTCCAACTACAAGCAGATATGAAATGCAAAATAAATGATTAAGATAGTGATCGAATAGCCTAAAGAAGGAGGGCCAAAGCGGGGAATAAGATACGCTGCCACATGACATATATAACACACGTACATAACCCTCGTTCCAGAGGGATCACATTATCTAAAATATTGCTTTATTTATTGTTTTCCGGTGTCCCAACTACACACGAGATATATAGTGCACTATTTTAGAACATTTATTAGAATTGTGGAAGTCGTGGAGGAGCAGTGCGAAAAGGGAAGAATAAGGAAATCAGCTGCACGGTGCTGCAGCATATGTGGCGATCATTTGTGTTTCATCATTCCAACCTGGCGAAAAGCGCTGTGAAGGTTTTGCTACACCACAATGCAGTAGTTCCTTGGACCAAACAGAACCACGTGGTGATAATGAAAAGGTGAAGCGGTCGTTGGCATTAGTCAGCCGCCAGACGGACGTTATAATCAGTTTTGACAACGAGTGTGGCTCACAATTTAATTATCGCAGCACAAAGCGTTTAGACACCCTTGGTCATAAAGTGTGAAACCGTGAGCAGTTCTGGAAACTCATTCATAACAGCAGCGCAGAAGTGAGAGAATGTGTATAAACGTTTCGACTTAGTCTAGCTGTTCACTACACGCGATGCGCGCGGCCCATGGCTAGGTCCGAGTATTTTGTGCCGATTATTTACGCTTTCACAAAATGAAGATTGCTGAAAAACACATTTCCGTTGCGTAATTTTTTTTTCGTTGCTGAATTTGTTGTTGCGCCTCTGCCATAGGCTGAGGATCTTCGCGAGGCACATGCGTTTCGCCGGAGTCTGGGCTCTCTCGCGAACAATAGATGACGTCACTACTACGTCACTCACGTGTGACGTCACTTGAAGACTTTTTTTCCCTAAGTTAGTTTTGACTTTTCCCCGTGTCGCCACGGAGTGCCTAGTATGTCACGTGCTTCATGAATTTCGTCCCTAATGTCCTAGTCTCCTAGTGTCATCTTCACCTCCGCCGGCGCTGTCTCCGCGCACGTGTCACGAAGTGTCGTCGGTGTCGTCAAGTAGCCGCAAAAGTCAATACTCCCATGAAATGCGACGTTTGTGGCGTTGGCCTGTCTTCACTGGAAAAAAGTGGAGCACCACATCGCAGCGCACAAATTCGCCGCCGACTACGTGCAGCAGGCGTTCCACAAAGATAAAGGTGAGTACCCATCCTGTTTTCAGTTTATAGTTGTTGGAAAAGACAGTGTCAGTGCATTTTTATCATCTTTTGTGGTGAGGCTGTACAGCACATGACCGCTTCCACGTGCATTCACTGTGCCAGCTAGTTATAATTCGCATGTGCTTGTCGCGTAGAAAAAAAAAAAAAGAAAACAAGTATGCACAGAGGCACTAATTTTCACAATTTGCTCGATCACACTGAAAGTACTGCCGCTTGCGTCGCTTTTTTGTTTTCCCTCTAAAAACAAAGCAGAGCAAATATGTCCGGTGGATACATGATGTGTTGAAACAGGTGAGCGCACAAGACAGGGACAGTGAAAACGACACATAGAGCGCTACTTCCAACTAACATTTAATGCACTACACTCATCACGTGGTAACATCGAGTGCTTCAGAACAAGACTATCAAAAAAAAATTTAATTTTTTTTCTTCCTTACGCTTTTTTTTCTTGCTAAAGATTACAGGCGGTAACGTGCCTATGGAAACAGGGCGACAAAGCGAAAAAACCCTTGATACCATACAGAAGTTTTTGACCGAGCTCATGAATGCGTTATCAACGGCAAAAACGGCTGTGTGATAAATGCGACATGAGATGAACATGGGTTTTAACAAAAAGCGGGTCATCCAAATGAAGGAACAATGATGCGGCTGAACAAAGGAGGCTGTAAAAAGGTATTAAAAATGGCCTTGAAAAGGTTAATACTTAAAAAGTGAGAACAACAATAAAAGTTTTGCAAAAACGCAGACTCTTTCTTCGTGAGTGACACAGAGGGCATGCTGACACAGCTGGGTCCGAGCTGTTCTGCACATGATGCATCATATATTTCTCGAGCTATGACAGCCTGGTCAAGAAAGGGGGCACAACCGCAAGCTGCACAGTGTAAGGCCATGTTGCCGTCAGACTTTTAAATTGTTGGCGTGTTCACGCAAGCGATCGTTAATACATTGGCCAGTTTAGCCGATGTAAACACATCCACAAGAGAGCGGAATCTTATACACGATGCCGCATTTGCAAGACAAAAACCGCGTGGTGTGCTTCTTGCAGCATGTCAGGCCTTTCACTGTTCACGTTTACACGCTTGCACAGGCCTCCAAAGTTTGTTGTGGGCGGTAAACACTACACTGACTCCTGCGCACCCTGCAGCCTTCTTAATCCTATGTGACACTTGGTGCACGTATGGGATAACAGCAGTTTTTGTCCCATCTCTGTTTTTTGGAGGCACATTACTGGTTTTCTTGAGTCTGTGCAACAAGGTCTCCGCAAGGTCACGCAAAACTCTGGAAAACGTGTGCTCTCGAAGAAAGATTTTGTGTTTTTGCAAAACCTGTTGACTTTTATTGTTCTTACTTTTTAAGTTTTAACCTTTTAAAGGCTTTTTTTAATACCTTTTGATGACCTCCGCTGTTAAGCCGTATACTTTGTTTCTTCATTTGTATGACCCATTTTTGTTAAAACCCATGTTCATCTCATGTCACATTTATCACCAAGTCGTTTTTGCCGTTGATAGCACATTCGTAAGCTCGGTCAAAAACTTATGCTTCAGAAGTTTTTCAGAAAGAATATTAGTGCACTGAATGAGATGAAGGGTAACTGAAGGACTTAATTTATTTTGTGAAGCAGAGAGAGTGAGGGAGCAAAATAAAACATTTAACATTAATCTATCAGGGGCGTAGCCAGAAATTTTTTTCGGGGGGGGTTCAACCATACTTTATGTATGTTCGTGCGTGCGTTTGTATGTGTGCGTGCCTATATACGCAAGCAAAATTGAAAAAATTTCGGGGGGGGTTTGAACCCCCCAACCCCCCCCCTTGGCTACGCCCCTGTAATCTATGTCTAAGGCCTTTGAACTATTTTCGTTGGTTTAATGTCTCTCTCTGATACTATGTTGTATTTGTATTACAGAATTCAGTGAATGGAAAGCTCAGGAAGAGGCGAACTGTTGGTTTGTTCTTCACACGGCTCCCAAAAAGCTGGCCAGTGGGGAAACGAGGAGCCACTACTACTCTAATAGATCAGGAGTGGCTAGGCCAAAGGAAGGTCATGGTAATCGTCGAGAAAAAAGTCAGGGTACCTGCAAGTCCGGTAAGATATGTCTCATTTATTACTGTGACAAAGAAGGAGAACACTCAGAGCCCGGCACCTGAAGGTATCACCATAAATGTAAGGCACCAAAGAAAGCATTATGGCCATAAAGCAGAAATTCAGCACTTGAGGATGAGTGACAAAGAAAAGGCCAACGGGGTTAACCAACGTAGCAGAGGACCTGGAGCGTGGTGTGCCCATGAAAACCATATTGAATAATATAAGAACATCTGTTGGGGGCATGTAAGCTGAGGCCAGCACATTTGGCAGAACGCATAACTCTGCATAACATCAAACGGCAGTTTCACATTGCTGCTCCTGAACAGTGTCACACCAATGATGCTGTCAGTGTAGATATGTGGGTGAAAGCAATGTAGGACAAAGGTGAAACACTTGTCTGTCTGTATAAGGCACAAGGTGCAGTGGACCCAACTGGTACTTTTGTTGCAACAGATTTTGCCCTTGCTTTGATGACAGAGCCACAAAAAGAGCTGTTAGAAGAATTGGGCACTGGGCAGTGTGTCTTGACTCAACACATGGAACTACAGGGTAACAGTTTGAGCTGACCACTCTTCTAGTGCTAGATGAAGTGGGATAAGGTATACCTATAGCCTATTTCATCTGCAACAGGATGAATGAGGAAAACTTGGCAGCTTTTTCAGGTCTCTTGAGTGTGCCATCAACGAAAAAGTGGCTGCTAAGACATTTATGTCTGATGACGCCTCACAATTTTACAAGGCATGGTCGTCAGTTATGGGTGTCCCTCAGCAGAAACTTCTCTGCACCTGGCATGTGGATAGGAATTGGCAGAAGAAGATACATGAGTTTGTAGAAAAACAACTGAGGCCAGACGTGTACCACAACGTGCGACTCCTTTTAGAGTTCCTTGACCAGCAAGAATTTGAAAAGTATCTGTATCTTCAATCATTCCTTGACACTGAGGAAGAAAAACTGAGGGATTTTCTGAAGTACTTCAAGGACAACTATGCAGTTAGACCTCAAGAGCGGGCCTACTGCTTTAGGACGAGGGCAGGTATCAACACCAACATGCACCTTGAGAGCATGCACAGGACGATGAAGCACAGCATGCTGGAGGGAAAGAAGAATAAGCGTGTTGATAAACTAATTTCTGCACTCATGGACTTGACATATCATTTTTTGATGAAGAGGGCAATCCAGATGATCAAAGGGCAAGAAGTTGAGTGCAGTTGAAAGGTACCACAGATCTGGCACTGAAATGGCAGGTTGTGCCAAATTAAACGAAGACAGCACGTGGACTGTGCCATCTCAGTCTACTAAAGGGCACTCTTATACAGTGACAAAAGTCGGGGATGCTGCTTGCTGTCCCTTGAGATGCAATGAATGTGCAGTGTGTGCGCACCTGATACACTTCAAAGTGTGCAAGCACATTCACTGTGTGGTCATTGCTAACACATTGTCAAGCACTGACAATAACGACTATGAGAGCCCACCTGAAACAGTAACTGAAACGAGTCGGGCATTGCACATAGTGCAAAGCATTGCAAAGGTGGAGGCGGCCACAACAGTGCCGAGCCAAAAGTCATGGATCGATCTCGGCCGCGGCGGTCACATTTCGATGGAGGCGAAATGGTAGAAGCCCGTGTACGTACGATGGCAGTGCACGTTAAAGAACACCAGATGGTCTATAGAACACCAGATGGTCAAAATTTCCGGAGCCCTCGACTACAGCGTGCCTTTACCTACCTCGTGGTTTTGGCACGTAAAACCCCAGAAATTATTATTATTATTGCCAATGATGACCACATGCCTCAACAAATATGAAAAGTACTATGTGTTGATGTTGGCACTGGACCGAGGTTTCCACTAAATATAAAATTTAAGTCACTCATATGTCTCATCTGCTCTATCTGACACAACTGCTGCTGTAATTAATAATTGACTGGAATGCAAAGTGTTCGATTGGTGAATGTGCTGACCTGCCCATTTCTCACTTATGATTTCTCATTTCAGATATTGTATTACTGATTGTAGAGGTGTTAAATGACATTGATTTCCCAAAGCTATGGAGGAACCAAACCAGCATTTTAATAAAGCCTTATTGTCAAAGCTTAACCTGGTTGTGTCTTCCTGTGTTGATAATGCATACTTGTGCACGCGGTTTCTGCACTACATTCATTACAGTAATGCAATGCAGTTTCATTTCAAGCCACGAGGACAGAGTCAGAATCGATTTAGATCTGTTTCTTTCTTTATGAATGCTTAGATTATTATTGTTGTTGTTGTTATTATTATTATTATTATTATTATTATTATTATTGCAGCGGTATTTGCACACGTTTTCTGGCTACGGCGCGAATCCTTTATTACAGAGGAGAGCTCGATCAACATCGACATCGTCTGCAATGGCGGATTGTTTATTTGCAATTTGCAGCGTTTGCGCGATGTAAATTGTTCTTTCGCTAGTTTCTTGTACGCGGTAATGTTAACATTAACGCTCGCTATCGAGTTTAGGGTATGTTTTCTCACACGTGAAGGTGTGGTGCCTTTTTCACCCGTGGATATTCGTACTCGACTCCGCTCGCCTACCACAGCAGGTGAGGTCATTGGTAAGATACACGTTCCGATGCAACTTCCAATTCAACATTGTGCTTTGTATGAGTGTCATGCTCTGCGCTTTCGACTCTTTGATCGTTAACTTGCGCTAGATGTGGTATCGAGCCAGTCGAGCTCTGAAAATTCATTTCCGATGATCGGGACACGATCTTGAACGTGCATGAACGCGCGGGTACCACACAAAATATAAGCTAAAGCTGTGCAGCAAATTCAGATGTACTAGGTATTGCCGCGAACAAATATTGCTTTGCTAATGGGCGTCGATGACTGCCCAGCCCCCCCCCCCCCTCTTTTTTTTTTGTACATACATGTAAACCGTGATTTCAATTTGACAGCTTTGCTTTGAAGGCGCTTTTAGTGCTATAATGGAAGCGATAGCTTGCTTTTGATGACCTCTGCGCTGTCAGTGCATCAGGACATTGCATTATTGATAAGACAGAATTGTTCACGTCCAACACCCCTCGCAACGTAAAGCTTTTGAAAATTCTTGCGCTACACTTGCTCGTTTTCACGAAAGGGGGTGGTTTTGGAAGAGTTCAAGCACCCTTGACCTAAAGACGCTGATTTCTTCTTATCAGTGCTAGAGTTACTGACTACGCTACCTAAAGGTAGCATATGCAGTAACTAATCAGTGCCTGCCAGCAGCGCACCAATTGAGGGTGTGTTCTGCATAACTTCGTGCAAGAAAAAAAGAAAAAAAATCAGAATTAAACGCACAGTAGAACTTGCTACAACTGAGCTGCAAGTCGGGTTGAACTTTCCATTCAAGTGCGAGCTTTCATTCGACTACATTAAACCCTTTCAGACGCGATCTATGAAGAACTGCCTGTAATTCGTCAGAGTTGCACATTATCTCAAGGGACTCGACGTTGCAACAAAAATATTGTCATGTATGTGCTTTATAGTAACTAATCTTGATTAAACTGCAATTGCATTGAACCTGAAGTCATTCATGTTCTGCTTTTTGCAAAAATAGAATGAAATCTCAGGCTAGAAATATAGTACTAATTTTTCTTTTTTTGGTTATGATCATTTCGAGCAAAGATAAATTATACTTTTTAGGTGACTTGGAAAAGCGGAACATCAAACATGGTAGTGCCTTCTGCTAATTGACTATATTTAACAGTACACTGCAAAATGAAGTTGAAAACAGATCTATTACACAGGAGGTTCAATTTATCCACTCTTAAATGTATCTTGTTCTTTCTTAGCCACTAGTCAACACGACTAGCAAAAACATGTGATGTAGACAGTTGTATACAAAGCGTCTCAAACAGTTATAGAAAGAATGGTGTGCTAAAAGCTGCAGCAAGACAGAGTACGACTGCGAAACTGCAGTCGTAAGTGCCGCCGCTTTAGGTTTACAGGTTGATCCATCCACGGCTTGGATGTAGACCATACTTAGAAACTAACTCGGATGATACCGTTGTCACATGGTGCACTGCTGATCGCAATTAGGCCCAATCAGGGTGAAATTTCTCAACAGTGATTGACTCGTTTCTGCAACTTGCATACAGTAAATAATCACAGTAGAGAAATTCTACCCAGTCAGGTCCTATCGTGATCAAAATTGACAGTATGACACCCATAATACATATTTGTCTGGGAGGCCAACTTTTGGATATACAGGTCTTACTAGAAAAGAAAAACTAGATACATTGTTCGATAGCAGCCTATTAACATGTTGGCTCACGCACTTTTTCAAGCACATTCAAGACGTGGCATGAAACTCTTGCTAAACTCTTCTCACTCAGTTTGTATCGATCAGCTTATTTGCCATGTTATATACAAACAGATGCGGTCACCTATAGTGCACACTATGGGCTCACTTTCTTGAGCTAAATTTTCGTGACGTACAGCCTGACACTTAGAAACACCATGTGGCTCTCTTGTTTGCAGTTCATCCGCCTTGGTGCAGTTGGCCTGCCTTGCAAACTCATAAACGGCATTGTGTGTTGCTGCCATGTCTTCCGTTACTTTCTCTCAGTAGCATGAACGAACTATCCGCACCCGTTTTGTCTGCACTACAACGGAGATGCCTCAACTTCAGCCTATGTTAACCCCCACTGCCTTTCAAGGAACTATGTCAACAATGCCAGCACTATGTGCTGCTGGGCCTCATAACATAAGCTTGCTCAGTGGCACAAACTGTCCATATACTTTTGCCCCACAATGCAACTGTGCCATTCTCAGTGGTCCGTATTGGGAAGCACTCCAGATCTACAAACACTATGATGTGCTGTTGACTGCTAGAAAATGACTCGTTTATAACAGCGGAGTTTTGCACTACATAGAAAGGGTTATGAATGTAAAAATGGCCATCCACTCCCATTTGTTGCACAAAGCTACGATAAAATTCATATGGATTTCTCACAAAGAACAGCATTTTAGTTGGCGAAAAATTTGACATGGTCCACAGTTTGAACTCGAGAACGACTTTTTTTCGGGGTGGTCGCTCTACCATTTAAGCTAACCAGTATGCTAATAATAAAAGTGCGAGGGCAAATTCAGTTTGAAGCGCATGGACACTGAATATGACAAATGAGTTCTGTGGAAAGCACAGTAGGTATAAGTAGCTTATAAGCAGCTGCAAGTAATGTTTTTTCTTTCAAGTTTGATTTTCATAAATAGATATTAACACAGAATCTTCTGCTAAAAGCTGCTGCACGTTTCCACAGGACCCATTTGCCACATTCTGTGTGCTTTGACTTTTCAACTAATTGGCCCTTACACTGCCCATTGCTAGCCTACTGGCTATCTCAGTTGTAGAGAAACAGCCCTGGAAAGGTGTTGGTTCCAGGCTTGAGCCCAGGAACAGTACGAATTTTTTGTTTTCCTTTCTGAGAAATCAGTATGGATTTCCTGGTAGCCTTGTACAAAACAGGTGGATGGCCATTTTTCAATTCAAAATAACTTGTTCTCTACACAGATGATGTATGCGAACACAACTGTGATGCCTTGAATCATGTCTGGACGAGCTGGGCTTGGAGCATGTAGCCAAATGTGATGGTAGGAGCTCCAAGTGAATGTTCTCAAATGTTCATTGTTCCAGTGCTCCCAGAACGAGGAAAAAGCTGGGACACAGCACTGTGTGCCTTGGCTTCTTTCCTCGCACTGTGACATAATGAAGTAGTACCAACTAGCCCAGTTCATTGCGCTCTAAAATGTGTTTAGCTACTTGTGATGCCGTTCAGACCAATCTGCTTGGCACATTCACAGGTAGCAATAGAACAGAGGGCTGCCGAGATAGCAAAGCCATAAATGCAAGGCCTGCGCGTGCACATCTGAGCTTGCAGAGATGGTGTCCTGCATAGGTCACTTGCTTGATGAATGTGCAATAAATGCAATTTTTTGGGCAATAAAGGTGTGATGACATATGCAATTTCTACATTTATTTGCTGCAATACAGAAACGTTCTCGATTTGTTCGAGTAGTGATTAGCATTTATGAAAGATAATTAATGCAAGGTCATGCTATATGTATTACTTTCAATTGAAAGACCCTGTGGCACAATCTTAATTATACAAAAGTAATATACAGCCAGCAGAGTCAACATGTGCCGTACAACTCCTCTCAAGTTTCAAGGAGGCTATCTGGGTAACAGTTGGGAGCATTCGCAACCAGCCGGACAACACATGGGTGGCCCTGAAAAGGGCCGTTTCATGGCAGGCAGCATTTGCCAAGTTTCAGTAAGGTTGAAAGTCGGGTGAATTGGTGACAGAGCATCTGAACATGTAAAGCAGCGCACAGAAAAAAGACACAAGAGGATTAATATGATTCAACAGGACAACTGTTGCACTTGCCACTAGTTTATTCTTTTAAAAAATATGTATATAGTACATACCCACAAGTGCACCACATGCAACAATGACTTTTGCTCATAACGGTGCTTAAAAAAATTTGAATGTTGTGCACTTGTACATATGTGTATTACCCCCTCCTTTTTTTCCCTTCAAAATAAGCTAATTGCAAGTGCAGTGGTTGGCCTGTTCAATTGTATTCCTCCTTTCATGTCTTGTTTTTGTGTGCTGCTTTACACATTAAGATGATCTAAAGCAGTCTTGGTTCATGTTGGGAAGGTAGGCGAAGGAATTTGCTGCACTCGCAGGACTTCGTGGCCTTTTGTGTTGCAGTGGCTGCACTTCAGCAGCCTGTAGCAGATACCCAGCTCGCTGTGTCCATGTGACTTCACTCCAGGTCCGAAGTCACGGGCAAGAGAACTGACGATTTTGGCCAGCTGATCGATCCCTTGGCCTCTGTGCACATGGTACCCATCAATTGCTAAGAGCGCACGTCGTGGCTCTTTCGAGGAATTGAGAAACCGATGCTGTGGGAACAAAAAAAATTAGTGCAATTAGGAAAATTGTGATGCATTGAGACAAGAAAGAACTTGCAGATCAACTGAAGTCACTAAACAAAAAGAAAGGGAAGTGAACAACATGGGACCACAGCCTACAGTTTCATAAGATAATGGAAAAATTTGGCAACATAAAGTGTTGCTAGTATGCTGCAATGTGAAAATTTTTCACTGCTAGATGGGGCTCAGCCGGAACTTTTGAAATCAATACACGCTCCTTTGAATGTTTACATTGCCCCTGTATATGTGGCTTGCACCAATATCACAGCTTGAAATTACATAGCCATCCACCCCGTGTGTCGGAACGGAACTAAAAACAAAAACAAAAAGATATTTTTGGCCGGAACGAATATAACAAACGTTATCTATTATTTCGTTCCAGAGTGAAACCGAAATATTTTTTATCAGTTTTCACTTCCCGGGAAAACTTGGTGACCTGGAACAACCGAGGTCATGCAACGTGAGCAATAATACATATGTCAGGGTATAGTGTTAGTGCTTATTTCATGCAACCAAAGTAAAGATGTTCAAATTTTATGAAAAATGAAAAGAGTGGCAACCAGAGCTGTTTATATTAATGCAAGTGGACCTTCGTGTGCCAGCCACACTAGTGTGGAGAGGGCATTCTCGGTGCTGAAGTTTGTTTTATCAGAACAGCGGTCTTCCACCCTCGATGACGGGCTACTTCTGAGAAAATGCTCACTCCCTTGACACAAAACATAGAACCTGCTCAGAAAATTCGTAATTCACTTTTGAGAAATTTAAATACAGTAACTTGGAAGGGTGCTAGTTTTGGGGTTTTGTGTGGCTGGCCCAGAAGCCCCTCAGGGACGAGACCAAGACAGACCAGCAACCATCTTTACTCTGCCGAGCCTCGGCCGCAACTGCCCACTGCCAGTGGCTGCTGAGTGCGAGCTGCGAGCGCACCATCGCTCATCATTCTCTTCTTCTACGGCCAGCACGCTCGCAGCCACCGCTTCTATACTGCCCCCTCCCCTCCGGTGAAACAGGGGAGGAGGGCGCAGTAGCCGCTATCCTTGGCCACAGCGGACAGCACGTGGCGTGCACGACCACACGTCGGCACGGTTCGTCCACCACTGTAACCAAGGTCCCGGTGTTGTCCGTGGCAACTGGGGGCTCCGGGGCTCCGCATCCATTTTCGGGTTAGCAGTCGTCGTGGCAGCCGCCTTGCTGCCACCGTTTGTGGTTGCCTGCTCTTTCCTGTTGCTGACCTCTGGTTCTTCCTTCCTATAAGTGTATAGAAGCGTATAGACAAGTATAAAAGTGGCGGCTGCAAGCGCGTCGTCCGTAGAAGAAGAAAACGAACGATGGCACGCTCGCAGCTCGCAGTTGTGGCCGAGACTCGGCGGAGTAAAGATGGTTGCTGGTTTGTCTTGGTCTCCTCCCTGACGGGTTTCTGGGCCAGCCACAGCCACGACACCCCACATAGCTCGCGCTAGTCTGTAGCAATTCGTCGTACAGTTACTTGCGCTCCTCTGAAGAATGCGGGAAGAAAGTGTTTTACCCGTCCCACGTTCTTAAGAGGAGCGCAAGTTTACCACAAATCCTATGTTTTTATCGTTACTTTACCTTCAAGTTTTCGCATAAAAATAAGAACCGTTACAAAACATTATTTTTTTAGTTCCGGAACAGAAACGGAACTTTTTTCGGTGGAACGAAACTAAAACCGAAACTAAAAACATTTCGTTCCGACACCCTGCATCCACCATTGCGATGAATCACTACTGAAAGCTGACCAACCACCACTGAAGCTATAGTGACAGTACTAGAATATGTACCGTACTTACTCGAATCTAGGCCGCTCTCGATTGTAGGCCGACACTCGAAATTCGCAAGGCCAGAAAAAAAAAAAACTTAATCATGGTACTCGAATCTAAGCCAACCCCCCACTTTCGCACATTGTTTTTTATAAAAAAACATCAGCTTAGATTCGAGTAAATACGGCACATGCATTTCAGATTCAATTAATGGTTGCCTGCACATTTGTATAATGCCCCAACTGCTTTGACACTAACGCAAGGAAGCAGCAGCCAACGAAAATAAATATGAATATTTCAGCCTGCCATACATGGAGAACACGTGCAAGCATCCAATGCTCATATATGAAAGACAACAGTGTTAGAGGAGAGAGCCTGGTGCGGATAATAGAAGAATTTTGACACAGCAAGCCTGTGATGTACACTTCACTACATAGTCAAAAGTCTGATAAAAACTTGTCAGATGGGGAAGGTACCAGATTAACATATTAGAATGCGCCTCAAGCTTTTTAAAAGTACATAAAATTGATGCTTCGGGACCACTATGGCCCCATTGCTCACATTAAAAAAAGCATCAGTGGGGTGCCTATGTATAGCCTATGTGCCACAGCGTGCAGGTAGGGCAAATTACCAAATGTACAGCTAGTTCCACATTTTTCCGATTTCATAAAGATTCCATGAGCAAACATGAAGATTACTAATTTGTAGCAGATTGAGTGTATTCAGATAACATCGGTGCATGTCTGTGGACCCCTTTAATTTCGCTGAAAAAAAAAAATATTTTGCTGTATGAGTCCCTAGGGCCACGAAACCAATGTTAGTTTTGCGAAAAAAAAAAATTTGCCTAAGTCAAAAAAATTTGGACGGAAGTCTTCACTCAGCAGAACTGCTTTTTGCGAATTTCCCGAAAATACGATTTTGACGAGATCCTACAAAGAAATTATTGCAGCTGCGAGTCAATTTTTCTTGGCTTACTGTGAGTAACGTGCATTTATAAAATGTTATGTTGCAGTTCTGTTGCCCATAACTTATGCAAAAGAAGTTGCAAATACGGCACCCATTGCTCAATAATGCTCTAATTTCAGATTTTTTCACTCCGCGTCTATAATACTCGAAATTTCCCAAATTTTCCAGAGATTTGCCACGCGTTAGGTTAACCATTGTGCTAAGTATGATTGCCGAGGATGATGTCAGACGCAAACCATAAATGCATATGGTAAGAAACGTCTCTAAAAATAAAATACTTCGAAATTCAGTTTAAAAAAAAAGGCCATCTTCAATTTTCTTTAAACTCCCCAGAATTAAAGCCAAGCACGTGCTCTAACTTAATCTCTAAAAACATGTTGCATTATTTTTGTTAGATAGGAGTTACAAAGCCACCAAAGTGTCCAAATTGACGTCAAGTTCACACACAACCACTTAAAGGGGTGGTGCCATCAAATTTGTGGCTTGTGCATTCTTTGTTGCAAACATTTCTCATTGATCTAGGAAGCATGAGACACACTCCCAAATTCATGTATTCTCTCGAAACTATTTCACATCGCCTTAGTTGTATGAACGACTTTCGGTTTCGGTTTCTGGGCGACAAGTTGGACACCGACATCACCGTGTAGGAAGCTAGAACAAGTGCACCCACAAAGTTGTGACACATGCAGTGCTGCATTGTCTGCTCTCGCACACAGATGCAAGCAACCGTCCGGACGCCTTCAAAACTTGCTAAAATCCTCCATCATCCGCAGATGGTCGGCGAGCTTTCAACAATGACTGGTAAAACCAGTTTTGTCTACGTAACCCAACAGCAGCACCACATTAGTGAAAAGATGTTGCGTGGAGTTTTGCACAAAACTCTCCACAGAATGGTACTGCACTGTTAAACAGAACGTCTCAAACAAAGGTGAAAACCACCTAACGTTATGGAAATTTCAAGCAGTATTGAATCCATTGCAAGAGACTCTTGTCTGCTGAGACAGTCATTTCATAACAACTGACCTACCTTCATTTTAGAGACTAAAAACATGAATTCACAAGTGCAACCAGTACTTGCTGGAAGCAATCCACACTAACCAGCTGCTGAACTCACTGAATATTGGCATGACTCTGCTGCTCACTACCCGAGGCCAGCAAATGCTGCAATGACATTGCTGTGCCTATAGTCGGGTACAACTTTAGAAGACAGGAGAGGCCCCGCCCAGATGACCGAAGCGCAGCAGCCAATTGCCTCCGTGACTAAAGAAATAGTCCCGCTAGGCATGTTAGGCATGTTCTCCGTCGGCGGGGTCACCGGCCGTCCGGCTCATGACGTCACCTGAAGTGCGCGCCTATTGGTGGAGGCTCGTATGCATCCGCCTTTGAGGGGAAAATGCCGCTGCCTTCTAAAGTTGTACCCGACTATAGCTAATGAAAGCTGTGATGTTGAGAGGGTTCTTTCAGCTGAGGTACAGAGTCGTCCACTTCCACCTTGAACACCGCACCGTGCGGCCAGCACTCCGCGGAGCGCCTCTCTTGGTTGCTTGGGTAACTAGCGCGTATGCGCAGTGACAGCTCTAGGCGGAGCCTTCGCCGCGTCGTCTGCTAAAGCGCGGCAGCTCTGCCGAATTGTACTTGCTTTGCGGTGAAGCTAACTTCGCTCTTGCTATGCGCATGCAAATCCAGCATCCAGCACGGTTCAGAAGAAGCGAAGCGACTGCACCTTGTTCAGTCTAGCTTTTGCTGCTAGTGTTTTCTTTCATTTCTGGATGCGATCTCACAACCAATAAACCTCGGTCCGTGCATGAGTAAACTTTCACAGCCGCGCTTGAACTCCTACAACTAAGCAACTCAGCTCCTTTGAGCCCAGTAGCCAGAATGTTCCCGCTGCTCACGCAAATGTTTTTGATCAGCTTCAAAGCTAGGCGCCACAAAATTGGCGATAAATGCATGGTAAGGTCTGACATAACAGCTTTAAATGTGCGAAAGTTTGGATTCTTACTCGCCTGAAAGCAAAAGGATGTGAGCAATTTGCCAATTTCAGAGAAGTTACATTACATTCAGGTGTTATCAGCACTGCTGCCTTCATGCGCTAGTGAATTTAACTCGCCAATACGACGCCCTAATTTGCTACTCATTTGCAACCATGCTTATTCATACCATTGATGCAGAAAAATGAAGAAGCATTCTAACAGAGTTTGCAACGCAATCAGTTCACCAAAGAAGCGCCGCTGACAAATGATTACTTCTGTAAGCAGGCGCTGAATAAAGCTTGACTCCCTTTTTATCGCTAGGTGGCCCAAAGCACCGCGTATCGCTTTATATATTTCTTGGCTCAAAACTTTAGCACGAAGCAGAAAGTTTTCCGTGAGCCTTCAATTCACAGCGCAAACTTATATTTTTTTATTGTCGACTTTGTGTCGCCAAACTTTCAGCTGATGAAAACAACCGTGTGAGTAGCGGGAATATTCTAACTGTACGGCACAAAGCATCTGAGTAGCTTAGTTGCGGGAGTGCCAACCCGGCTTGGCGATCTTACTCGTGCACGGGCCAAGGTTTATTACTTTTAAGATCGCATGCAGAAAAAGAAAACAGTAGGTAAAAACGCAGTGCGAAACGAGGCGCAGTCGCTGCGCTTCTCGATTTCCATGAGATTAAGTTACCTTCATCGAAGAGCAAGCGCGATTGGGCGGAGCCGCTGCGCTTTAGCAGACGACGCGGCGAAGGCACCACCTACAGTTGTCACTGCGCTTGCGTGCCCCAGCCGCCCGCGAGAGACGCTCCGCGGAGCGTTGGCTGCACGGTGCGGTGCTCAAGGTGGAAGTGGATGCCTCGGTACATCCAAAGGTGAGACAGCTCTCGAATGAAGACCAACATGCTGCACATGCAAATGGCAATGTACGTTAACAAGGACGCGTAAAAAATCGGTGATCAGCTTTTTGTGAATTAAATGTGTCTTTTCCTAGATGTTATCAAGGCTCTTTACTGTCCTTTTGACTTATCAATTTGTGTAAATGTATTTCATGTAGCATTTCTAAACTAAACCCCCCCAAAAACATGCAGTTCAATGATGGTTCCACGAAAAATGTGATTTCTCTCAAATTACCAGCTTGAAAAATAGCACCCAATTTTTACCCTCTAATTTGAAAAAATATAAAACACAAAAACAAACCACCGTAGTTATGCAATTTGTGTTAGAATGCTTTGGCTTCCTGTGCGACACAATTTGTACAAACCTCACCACCAGACAGGCATAGATGAGACTGTGGCTAAGAACATGTGCAAGGTTGTAACCAAGCTGATCACTGCGCATCATAGCAACAATAAGGCCATCGTCATCACCATGACCAAAAAATAATGAGCCACCGATCAAGACAACAAATGTGTGTGTGTACCTTTCATCACATTTACCACCAATCATACAAACAAGAAACGAGTTCATACATTTGTTCATATTTGTGTGTTATGTGCTAGACAGCTTCACTGGTAACCTGCCTTCACAAAATGGAATGGCTCGAAATTTTTATCACAATTTTACGCACCAATTCAGTCATACACACAACACATTGTAAACAGTGGTAGTTTAGCAATAATACGCCAGCAAACGAGCAAGGCCTTATCTATAAGAAAGCAACATTGTGCTTATAAAGCCCCTGTTGCTGTGGTTCGTGTTTGTGCACTCAGCATGTATACGCACTGCGCATAAGCACCACGGCTTGACACAGGTTGCCAGTTCCCTTAGTCACAGTGATGGCAAAGCCGCCTCTCAGCAATCACTCCTTTTGCCTTATAAAAAGCATAGAATAAAGTGGGGATGCCTAATAATATAGATTGTAATATCAAGCACGAATTATGGTGCATGTAAAGAACAGAAGACTGTACAGCAATCCGAATCGCTCCTTTGCACAGTATGAAGGCCTGTCCACCAGGCTGCACAACAAACCGGTTTTTGCAACATTGAAACATTTTAAAAATGCAAATCCTGTTGAAACTGCAAAAAGTGTGCTAGATTCTATCACTATAATTTACGGTCCTTCCATTTCCACTAGGATATGATAGCACATTCTAGCCAGTTAGTTGTCTGTGTTTCTAACTTAGAATTATTATGTTTAAGCTGTTGCATTAACGTAGACAGAACTTTCAATGGCAAACTTGTAAGGCATATTGGGAAACACCCAATGGCTCTCTATTGATGAATAAAAGGCTTTTACAGGGCTCTAAAATTGCCAAAGCTCCGAACGAGTGTGACTATTGGTGTTGAATCCTTCGTCTGAGGCAAGCTTTGAGATTGGGCTAATTGCTAATCCATCTTCAACAAAAAGGGTAGGAGTGGACAACAGACAAAGAAGGGAACAAAGACAACCGTTCCCTTCTTTGTCTATTGTACACTGCTGCACTGTTTGTTGACGATGAACTTTGTTTGAGGTTTCTAGTCTCACTGATATAAGTCGTATCAACGTTCATGCGTGGAATTTTGTAGATTACCCCTGGTAACTTTTATTGCTCCAAGAGGTCTTTAACATGTGTGAGCTGTCATGTTACCTAGTTTTTTGGCATCTGGGAAATTCTCACACAATTAGTGTAAAAAAATCTTGCAATTGACTCGCTTATTCCCTGCACCATGGGATGCCCACATACTTTTGCTGTTCCCGTTTGTCCTCCCAAAGAATCAAAGTGCTCCTTCGACAAATAGTTTCCAGGAGGTTACCCACAAAATGCGTGAACTGTGACACATCCTACATTAGTGGAACGAAAAGTTCAAACAAACAACAAAACACCATAAAAAGTGCCTTGAGAAAGGCAAGACGTGCTCAAACACTGGTGGATAATTATTCATTACTAACCAAGCGATTAATTTGGACACCACTGCTCTAATCGCAATGAAGAAAATCTTTATACATCTGATCTCAAATGTGGTATGTGTGCAACTTACTTTAGCTGTACATGTGTTGACCTACCCAGGATATACACCAGCACCCACTGGCACCTAGGCCATAAATAATCACCCTCTTCGCATTCTTTATTGTGAACAAGGGGCCCATAGTGGTTCTGAAACGTTAATTTTAATTGTTGCCTTTTCAAAAGGTACCTCACATACATGAACCCATTTCGTCGACAGGTTTTCATTCGTCCACTGAAACAGATCGAGATAGCAGTGACTTGTGGGCTTTCATTTATTCAAGGGCAACAAAAGTTACCTAACAACGTCATAGTGAGTTGGTTGTCACTGAGAAGATGCGGACACTGGCGGTTTTCTGAATTTGGTATCACCACATACTGATGTTTCAGTCAAACATTTCTTTTCCCATGCCTTGAAAACACTGTCTTACTCTATTAGTGGCCTTCGGTGAGAAAGGCTAGGATGCTTGTGTCACTACCACTGCCATTGTTGATGAACCATTCCACGGACATTGGAATGGTTTATCAAAATTGTCTCTAACATACGAGCCAGCTCATGTGACGGCACATGCAAGCCATGTATTCTCAAATGCCTCTACTAAAAATGGCACCACGTTGCCTCACTCCGCTAAATCTAAATACTGAAAAGCATCCTCACTGTCCATGTATGTCACCGTCTTAAAGAAAGGGCATTAAATTTCAAGGCCTTGTTTTCCACTGTGTATAATGGCCACATGCAAGATCACTAAAAGGTGTGCACGTGCTTAACGTGCATTGTCACCTTCATTTCGGTATTTTCCCTGTATCTCAACATCGTGTGAACGCCTTGTCAATAACAACAGTCAGGTATTTCAGATGAACGCATATACACGGGAGAAAATTGCTAGGAGCACTTACAACTAAGTTTTAAAATTCGTTAGAATGCGGTGCGGACGGTACGCATCTACATACCGCTTTGATCGGGTCTGTTGGCAGTGCAGGTTTACCGTGCAGCAATACGGATATGCCATACCGTCGTGGTCGGCATGTCAGTATTATAACCCGCAAGACCTCTACCGCATCACTTTACCGCAAGCAATGAGCAACTAGCGCGGCTAAAAAGTTCTTAAAAAAAGCTGCGTGCCGACCACGACGGTACGGCATTTCCCTCAGCGGCGCGCACCAGTATGTCAGCGTAAACTTACCTCGGCGTTCAAGATTCGAACACACGGCAGGCGTTTCAGCGTAGCCGTCAGCTTGCGGTTCAGCAAGCGCGTTTTCTTGATCTGGCGCTCCGCATCGGCGTCTTCAGAGCTGGAGCAACGTGGCAGCACTTTGAAGACGTATACACCACGGGGGCCACATCGTGCTGCAGTTGCAGAACTAACTTCTAAAATGTAAAGAAAATACAACCTTCAGTGACTGATGCCAAGCATCTCACAATTTCAGAATACGTACCCCTATATTGTCGCATATATCTTGAGGGTCCGCGTTGGCACCGCAAACGTCGTTACCACCAACGTCAGTCTACGCGCTGAAAGTGCATCGCAGAGACGGCCTCAGCCATTCGCACAGCGTCAAAACCACCAAAACTAAATGTGCAGGTCTCGACGGATGTTTTCAAGTGAAGGCGACTCCTGCACATGAATTTAACCTGGCTGTCACCTATCAACACACCGCGTAAAGAAGGCATAACTCAAACAAAGCCGGCGACTGCGGTGAGGGGGTGAGGGTACCGAGTAGAACGGTAGAACATAGGCACATAGGCAAGTAAAGGCTGGGGACAAGGCCGAGGAATCGTCGGATCTTTCCCTAGCTACAACAGTACCTGTCTAGGGGCAGGGAGTACCTCCCTATGGTAACGTCAGATCCGGTTTCGCGCCAAACCGGGAGAGCCCCGACTCCGGGGATACGCTTTCGTCGCCACCCGCATTTTGCTTTTCCGCGTTTTCTCGTTAACCATAGCGCCTTCTCGCGGCAAGCGTGCCGATCGTTTTTTTTTTGTGCCCCTTTAGCCTGCGACACATCGCGGCCACACGTTTCAGCTTCGCTGGTCAACCATCTGTACGGAGTGCTTGTGCGGTGATTTCAACAGCGAAGCTGTTTAAGCTATCGGCAACTTGTGCTCCGCCGTGCAAAACTCCACAGGTGGGTGGAGGGGCACCTCCTCCATCTTAAGTGGGGGCCGGGCAGGCAGATGCGGTCGAGCGTCATTTTGTGCTATGTATGCCATGGCAAAAAATATATATATATTTGTGGGCGGGGGCGGGTGGGGGGCACGGGCCCGGTGTGCCACCCCCTGGTTACGCCACTGGTGCATATGAACAAGGCTCCCGTTCTGGGTGCCGAAACGTCAATGCATATTTATTCTGTTGTGGTCGGCGTCCTCGTCTTGTTATTCAATGATTCTGCCCGACCACTAGGGTGTCCGTCGAAGCCTTGATTTGACATATATATATATATATACAAATATATATATATATATATATATATATATATATATATATATATATATATATATATATATATATATATATATATATATATATATATATATATATATATATATATATATATAGGCTATCGTACCTGTGCTGCCGCCGCAGTTTGCATCAAGAAACCTCGGGCCGAAAGTGCGCCGCCGATGCTGTCATGCCCACCGAACCACTGAAACACTGTTTTCCGCCAGCTGCGATGAACGCGCAACGTCGATAACCGTCGCGCACTACAAGAACAAAAGAAATGCGGTCGAAATCGCATAAAAGCAAGGCGACAGCTAGGATCACTCAACCATTTTACCGTTGGCATTACCAGTTGAAGCTTCAATTTAGTGCCTCGGTCTTCCTCTGCGGCAGCACTGAATCTTACGGATACATTGAGAGTAAAAATATACATGGTTCGAACTTCTGCGTGCCGTCGAGCTTGCTTTCACACCGTGCCATAACACTGGTGTCGCACGGGCACTTTTGATCGCGATCGGGGCCGATACGGATCGAGTTTGGCGCGGAGGTTAGCCAAATGGCGATTAAAAACTGACCATGCAGCAGCACCTCAGACTATGTCGGTATCAAACCTGCAGGCTGCGATCAAATGTGCCCGCCTGACGGCGCTGTCAGGTCCACGCTCCGCACATCGTTGTTCCTACCCGCGCGCGAAAAAAAAAAAAAAGAAAGAAACGATGGCTTCAAAAAGCATGCAGCCGCTCCGCGCGAAAGAAAGAAATGAAAATGACGTCTGAAAACAAACAACAACAAAAAGCAACGTGGCTCCACCCAACGTTGGCTCCGCCCCCGTCCCTCAGTGCACTTCCGGAAAGGGCGACCCGATAACAAGAGGTCCCGCCGCAGTTGCCAGCTGTGGGATCTCTTTCTGTATGACTTTCCCTGTACTTACAAGTGTTATTTGGAAATAATAAAATTGAAACGCTTATTTACGCTTAGCGTCGTTGGGGAGAGGTGAGCGAAAGATAGATGAAAGGAGAAAACCAACGCGTGTCCTATACCTGAAATATCATAAAAACAACTTAAACAAGCAATAGCTTAGTTATGCCATTAGTTATTATGTAAGACCATGTATCTTAATTATCAGAAGCCATACACGAACAGCTCTGCAGGCCATTGACTGCATTATAATTCTGCCCTTTTGAACGATGAAGTGGTTGAACATTACCTGACCTTTGATGGTCCAAGGGGGTAGCACCGTTCCATAATTTTAGCACTATTGCCATTTCTGACGTTATAGACCCTTTTCATAAATACGCCACCTGACGGTGGGCTTTTCGTCAGTTTCGCTTCGCAAAGGAGCGTGGGATAGCCAGCGCCATCGTGAGGGCATGGAAAGCGAGCCGTCAAATGCGTGAGTGCTGTGATGTTTGTGTTGGCGGCTAGTTCTCCGTGTCATCCGCTGAAATCTCACCGTTTGCGTGCTTGAACGAGCTCTTAGTACTCTCCGTTGGTCTTTCTGAGGTGCTTCCGCTGCACAATGAGCAACATTTTGTACCCTTTAACGGGTTGGACGAGCAGTTTGGCTCGACTGCCGCGGTTGCGGGACCGTGACCACAGCCAACTCGCGTGCGCGCCCGGACTGGGAAAAAAAGGCTCGCCGAAGCTACAAACTTCTCACCGAAGGAAAGGAAGGACGTCACTGTCGCGGAACTACGCGAACGCAACCGTGGAAAACCCTGTCTGCCGCAAGCCACACCACGCAACTATTTGCCGGACGCCACGCGTTGGGTATATTTGTATGCAGTGGCGTAGCCAGGGGGAGGGGGGGGCACACAAGGCTCGTGCCATTTTTTCTGCCCTGGCACACAGAGCACAAAATGACACTCGACCACATCTGCCTGTCCGGCCCCCACTTCCGATCAAGGTGGTGCCCCCCCCCCCCCCCCCCCCGAAAAAAATTTCTGCCTACGCCCCTGTTTGTCTGTACTAAAAAATGTTGCCACGTGGCTTACGATATGCGAGTACTGTTGCTGCTACTAAATGAACGGTACGCAACTTTATTTTTATTTTTCTGGCTGGCCTTACGAACCCTCGCAGTATTTCTGCACAAACAATCTACCGCAATTCACCGCATGCAGGCACTCGGGAGAAGGCTATTCATTCGTAAAAGCAAGGCTGCACATGGCGCTGTGAAATAAGCACGTCCGTTTCTGTAGCGCGTTTACAAAACGGCGCCCTTCCGCACGCCCGTTTGACATCACGTACGGAGAGAGAGCACGTGCGTTTGTTGTTCAAGTTTTATCGCGTACCTTATCGCTGTTCTCGTCGCGATATCCTCGATGGTGGCACATGAGAACGCAGCACGTCTGCACCATTGCAGGACGCCGTCTCTACGAAAAACGTTGATGACAGTTCACGATTCGGCGGTGCTGAAATGTCACGCGCTGGCACGTTGCCGAAGCCTGCGTCGTCTGCTGCGATGCCCTCACAATGGCGGCAGACGGTAGTTTGCGTGCGCGGCGCTAGGGGAGCCCTTTTTCGAAAAGGGTCTATATACAGCAGTATTACTAAAATAAGTGGCAAGCAGTTGTACGACTTGCATGATTTCTGCGAAAAGGCCCCCGCTGGAATCCTGCGCTGACGTGCTATGCAGTGAAGGCGAGGCAAAGGAAAACTTCGTACGACCTTGTGGTTGTTCAGTTAGAAAACTTTTTTCTCGCTTTAAACAAAAACTACTCTTTTCAAGCTTCCTGTACGTCATACCCACAAAGCATACTATACCACGATGCAAAAGCCATATTTTTACTTGGACCGCTACATTGTGAAAATGAAGCCGCAATATGGGTCAAAACGCCATTTTTCCCAAATTTGTCACAATATTGTGGCAATGTTTCTTCTTCTTTCGATCCCGCAGTATTTTTATCACTTACTAGAGGAACCTACAAAGCCCCCAATGTGAATATATTACTCGCTGAAAAATCGGTGCTCTTTCTAAGGAACTCTAAACATGCAGCATCTTGCGACTTTTCGTCAAGGCCAAAAGTAATGAAAGTTGGAAAAAAAAATGAATGAACTATCATAGTCATGAAAGACAGTGCCTTGAAATTAAGAAAAAAATTGTTTCGTAGTAATGGCTCAAACCAGTCATTTTATATAAATTGTCATGTACGACACAGTTTCACTTCCGTGCCCCAAGTTCGAAGCGCCCTCTAGGCAACACAAACTTGTTTCCCGAAATATAACGCCTCAATAACTACTTCTGGGTGTGTTCAGATAAGGACAGACCAAGGGGGGTCCCACCTATTTTTTGTTTTGCACGAAATTTTTTTATGAGCTGGGCAAATGTCTCTATAAAAAGGAATGAACCTTCGTTTTGCGGAAATTATTACGGATTTCTAGGGAAAAATTCGCGTTTCACAACAGGTGGAAAAAGGCAATTCTGCAACTTTCAGATTTCACAACTTTGGAGGCCTATCACTAAAAACTTAACGCATTGTGGACATCAGTGTTAATTTTCCGTAAATTTTCAGCAATAGTACTATCGGCCTACGGAAATTTAAATTTGTGTGACTGAGTACATTTTTGAAAAATTTGATTTTTGAGTGGCTGCCTCTGGCTGACCCCAAATTCAAGGGTCTTTTTTCGCAGTTTTCGCAATTATATTACCATTATTGTTAACTTGTCAACTACAAATTCTCTTTTAAAATTAAGAACTTGTGGTATTAGAAGCGTAGTACATACTTTATACGCGTTGTACTTGTCGTATTTGTATTAGCAACATTGCTTGGCCCCTCAAAGCAGATACGCCTATGCAAACGGTGTAAGCTCGAATCTTCTTTGATGAAATGTGGGTGATTATAACGCTAAAATACTCTGCATTCTTCCTTTCCGCATTGGTTGTCAACTGTTTATGACTGGTCGAAATTTTCTGGGTCACGTACACAGCCCCTGCTCGTAACGCGATGCCACAAATGAGGCAAAAATGATCCATCGCGTAATGACCACTTACATACGACTACGTAAAAAATTAAGATACTACACTATTTTCAATGCGGCATAGTTTCGGCCATTGGTCCTTCCCCATTCGTAAAAAAATATTTTTTTGGTACGTCATAAAATCCCCTGCTTGTTACGCGACGTCAAAAATCTGTGAAATCTTGCGGATTTAAAATGACGTGTACAGTACTTACGGATTCAAACGCAACATTAATTTGTTTAGTAAAGCGACTGGTATGCGCAGTTTCTCGAGATAATTACCATGCCATGTCGCGACGAATCTGGTCTCTAAAGATAATGTTGGCTCTGATCTACGCGTTCAAATAAAAATTACGCCGATATGACCCGAACTGAAGACGGTGAAAACAAAAGTATGTGCGTTACTTAGCCATAAATTGTCCTGTTTCAATCCGTGACTATATACTGTACACACTAAACAGCGCATTACTATGCTGAACAAAACCTAAACTTTTTTTGGAATAACCGCACAGTGTATCATTCTGAACGTAAATCAAGAAGGCTGCCCGCCGATCACATTGGCAGCGGCTACTTGTAGCAGTTGGCGAGATGGATTTATATGAGCATCATAAATATTTTCAGCTGCAGTATAACGATGTTGAGCTGTTTGTGCATGTATACAACTCTGTGAACTCATCCTTTCTCAGAGAAAGAGAGAAAGAGAGACAAACAGACAGCGCTGTGCGTATGCGCTTCTTTGCAGTCCAAGTTGTATCTTGCGCTGTATGCAAGACAGTTCAAGATTAACCAAGACCAGGGGCGTAGCCAAGGGGGGGTTCGGGGGGTTCACCCCCCCCTAATTTTCAATTTTGCTTGCGTATATATACACGCACACATGCACGCATACAAACGCACGCACGAATGTACATAAACTGTGGTTGAACCTCCCCCCCCCCCCCCCCGAAAAAAATTTCTGGCTACGCCCCTGACCAAGACCAATTATCTCGACTGTCAATTCAGTGTCCTTAGTCCAGAAAACCGTGGACACTGACCATCTCGCTGGTCCGGTAGATCAAGTTGAGGGGCAAGCTTGAAAGATGGGATCTCAATGTGCGCTAGTCACCTACCTTATTTATCGCCTTGTTGCAAGCCGCCGCGATCGCTGCAAGCTACCATATGATAAGCAAGGAGAAGCAGGTTAATCGGAGAGACTAAAGCGGTAACCTTTATGGCTCTTCCAGTTCGGCCCAACTAAAACACTCGACACTTCTGCACATTCGTTGACTCAAAGCCACTCAATGCTATTCCTTTTCGAATAAAGAAAATGAATTCCCTGAAACAGGAAGAATATTTGATCGGTCCACAAAATGTTTACTAGTTCCCTCCCGTATTTGCATCGTCGATTATGTAAATTTCAGGCCATGCAGAGCAGAATAAAAGCATGACAGAGTGATCCAACGTTATACAGCCCCTGTTCAGCGGGGGCTCCTCTGCAGTGCTGGAGCTCAATGCGCGAAAGCGTCAAATTATCAGCCTGCACCGTCAAAGCCTACAGTGCATGGTCGTGAGACACGGAGGATTATCTTCACAGCAGAAGCGTAGAACAAATTTTATTATATAATTACGTGATTGCTGCGTTGAATGAAAACTTCGCCTTAGTTGTGGGTTTTTCAGACAGTGACCACTGTTCAAAGTGGGGGGGGGGGGCGCCCCCTTAGCTTTTCTCAGTAGGGTGGGGTGGGGGGAGCTAGCGCCCCCCTTGCCCCCCCCCCCCCCCCCCGATAGATACACCTATGGCCAGAACCACTATTAACAGAGCATCGACGAAGCTGGTCAAGCTTATTCAGTGACGACGCAATGGCAAGACATCCGCAGCTCTGCAGTCATTGGTGGTAGCTCATTTCAAGGGTAGCACGACATACTTGCACCTAAATGCAAGCATTGTGCTTGGCTGTGCTGGTTGGTGGTGGTTGGTGATTGGTAATGAAAGAGAATGCCATGTGAAAAGCATGAAAGAGTCACTCATAGCACAGGGTCGGTGTTGGTAATGAAAGGGAATGTCTTGTGAAAAGCATGAAAGAGTCACTCATAGCACAGGGTCGGTGTTGGCAATGAAAGGAAATGTCATGTGAAAAGCATGAAAGAGTCACTCATAGCACAGGGTCGGTGTTGGCAATGAAAGGGAATGTCATGTGAAAAGCATGAAAGAGTCACTCATAGCACAGGGTCGGTGTTGGTAATGAAAGGGAATGTCATGTGAAAAGCATGAAAGAGTCACTCATAACACAGGGTCGGTGTTGGCAATGAAAGGGAATGTCATGTGAAAAGCATGAAAGAGTCACTCATAGCACAGGGTCGGTGTTAGTAATGAAAGGGAATGTCATGTAAAAATCATGAAAGAGTCACTCATAGCACAGGGTCGGTGTTGGTAATGAAAGGGAATGTCATGTGAAAAGCATGAAAGAGTCACTCATAGCACATGGTCGGTGTTGGTAATGAAAGGGAATATCAAGTGAAAAGCATGAAAGAGTCACTCATAACACAGGGTCGGTGTTGGCAATGAAAGGGAATGTCATGTGAAAAACATGAGAGTCACTCATAGCACAGGGTCAAGTCTGTGATGAAGTGTCCACAGACAGAATGCCTCCATATTACTAGCGAACACGCACAAGGACTAGAGAAAAAGAGACAGGACAACCGCTAGGTTGTCTGTCTGTCTCTCTCGTGTATGCATTTAGCCCAGCTAAATACATTAATGAATCCACAGATAGTGTTCTAGCAGCAGGTGATGTTGCAGACAAGATGATCAACATATGGTTCGTGCCGTGGTGCTAACATCAGGTGGAAGGAAGAATTGCAGAGGAAGAAGCGGGAACGAAAAAATGGATTTGTTGGACGTTGAGAGAAAGAAGATAACTGTTGCTCTTGTAAAAGAGCTTGAATTGAAGAAGCAAAGTTTCATGGAAGAAGCACAGTTTCAGGTGTCTATATGCTGCAGCATGAAATTGAGTCCTTGTCCATGCAAATAAACCAGCTGTTCAGTTTGAAGATGCACAGGAACTCGTGTTTTTGACAAGTTTATTTTTTGTTAAGGATCTTTGTAGTCAAGGGAACGCAATAAACCAGCGTGGTTTGCAGTTTATGCAAGTGCCCTAGCTCCTTTTTTTTTATGGCTGCACGATCGCAGCCAAAAATCTCCCGATAAACTGCCTCGACCCAATTTCGCAAAAAAGAAAAAAAAAGGTACCGGTATGATCGCGACTAATCGCGAGACCACCGCCCCGGCACCCGTCGTGCCTGCGGTAACTATTCAGCACACAAGCACTTCTGGCGCTACCACACTACAGTTGTTTTATAAAGTATGGCCAGGCTCAGGGAGTACTTTGTGCTCACCGGTGTGGTACTGCGTCCGGTTGACTGACGGTTAAAGGGGTCATGAACCACTTTTCCAAGTAATGATCTAATGACTTCAGTATCGGAGTGTACTGCCTCCCGAATCGATTGCCGCAAAAATTTCTCGAATCCGTCAAGAATCAGCGGAGTTACGGGGGTTTGGCGCACGCTCCCAGCGCTTTCTCTCTTTTCTCGTGCCGACGAGCGCACTGGAAGCTAGACAGGGAGGGATGGCATGGGAGAAAGAAGTTACGTCAGCGCGCGTCATGAAACGCGATCGCTCTCCCGCTGTGATTCGCTTGCGCGAGTGCGGCTACCGTGTACTGAGGAGTGCGGCGCCGGCAAGTGGCGGCACCCCGCGGCAAGAAGCGCATCTGATCCGAACGCCGCTCTCGATTTACGTCGGCTATCGGCCAATAAGCATGCTATGTCTCTTGTGACGTAAACGGACAGATCCGCGACGTAAACGGACAGACGCCCCGCCCACTGACGAGAGTGAGAACCGGCCTCTGTTTGAAAAGAGGGTGCCTGGGGAAACGGCAACTTCGCGCTCCGCTTGTGGCCATTACGCGGCGCGCACGACTGTAATATTTGGCAGAGCAGTTCATAGCCGTGTCAGCTTTCCGCAGGATGTGTTTTTTCAACAAGCCCAAGGTGTGCTTCATGACCCCTTTAAAAGCGACACCCAGATAGCGCATTTTGAAGCAGTTTCAATCAGCCAAGCACCAAGCGATGTCTGCTAAGTCGTCTAGCTTGCGAGGCACGTAAAAGAGAAAGCGTTCACTGGCCAGCGCAACGGTGCATTTGGAACTGACCATATGAATCTGAAGTACCGTGGTAGGGTGTTCAGCTAGAGGCAAGCGACCCACTCAGGTCCATAAGGTTCGAAATATCACGGGCTTTACCAAGCCGCGTGCCGCCTCATATGAACACGAGACCTTGGCCCGGCCCGAGCCCGACAAAAAATTTCAACTACCCGGCCCGGCCCGGCCCGGCCCGACCACAGATCGGGCCCGAGCCAGTAATCTAGGTGGTGTTGTCCGAACATGGAATCGACAACAAGGCGTTTTAAGAGGCAAATATCTACGCTTTGTTGGCGCGTACGGTAATTGTTTGTGAAAAGGGGCTCACGGAGAAAACAGTTGGGTGGACATACTGATCGGAACGATGATCGTTTGTTCGGCAGTGCATGGTATACTGTATCTATTTTTTCTACAAATACACTGGGGATCATGAAGGGCGTTTTGTAGCAGACATTGTAGCAATAAGGAAAGTGATTTGCAGCACGAGTTCAGTTTCGACAGGGAGCGCAATAACAACAGATGAGGCATGAGGACAGAACGCTCACTTCACTTGGTTTTTATTGCACTCTCTATTGAAATTTATAGCATGCTCTAGCCACAAACCCAATCGTGCACCCTTCTGGATATGTCGCACTTCTTCAGCATTGTAGCACCTTGCCACAGCAAGAGAAATTGAGGGTGAAAAGCCATATTTGTGACCTTTGTTGTAAATGGCCACCTTCTACCGGTACAACATCGCTAGGAAGGCACAAACCATTATAATATGGGGAAAAACTAGCACAGTGCAAACCATGCATAACATACACTGCTGAAAACTGCAAGAAGAAGCCCTCAAGGAGGAGTTTCATAGATGATATTTAAGGGTGGCACAACGTTCGGGAACGAAAGAAATGAAGGGGTGAGCTGGACAGCTATATGCTCATTCTACAGAGGTCCACAAAGACATCCTAGATTTGCTCCAGTGGTAGAAGTTAAGAAAAACGACTGCCGACGCCTTCGCAATTCGCAAGGCAGATACTGTGCGCCCCTGGGGCTAGCGCAAGCAGTGCAAGAAGCTTTAGCGCGGAAGGATGTGATGCAACAGCGCATGGCGTGCTTAAAGCCGGAATCTCTTGATATTTTGATTTTTCGCACAATAACATGTGAAGAAGTAAACTATGAACTATGCCACAAGGCATTTATAGACTGTATATACCTAGCAGTGGTATGGTACATGAAAAGAATGCTATGACAAATAGCTTTTTTCTTTCTTTCGGCTGCTTATACGCATACACGCGGTGCACGCGGTTCCATATTTTTACCTAGATTAGTGTATACACTAATCTAACGACGAATACAGTTTGAAATACGTGACGTCACGCGCGGATATTTCGGCGCGAAATTTAAAAATGGAACTTTGCCCTTGATTTTCTCCTTTATTAGAAAACTTATATTGGTGAAATATATGACATTCGGGTTCGCAGAGTACACTTCATCAGTATAAACCGATTCAGTGTTTCACTTTAGTGTCCCTTTAAGAACCGAGCAAGTCCAAGCCCGTAAGGTCGAAGTCTGGGTCAGTTGGTACATGACGCTGAGGCAAAAACCAGTCAAGAAGACGCCGGACAAGGGAAAGAAGTGGCACACACAACGACTTCGTTGTGTGTGTCACAGTGTGTTGTCCAGCGTCTTCTTGACTGGTTTTTGCCTCAGCGTCCAAGCCCGGCCCAATCCGAGCCTGCCACCTCAAACCCGGGCCCGACCCTAAGCCCGGCACTTCAGGCCCGAGCCGGGGCCCGCCGTAAAAAATACTTTACGTGGCCCGGACCCGCCCACGGGCCCAGTGGCGTAGCCGGGGGGGGGGGGGGGGGGGCACACGGGGCCCGTGCCCCCCCCCCCCCCCCCCCCCGAAAATATTTTGCTGTGGCATACAGAGCCCAAAATGACACTTGACCAAATCTGCCTGCCCGGCCTACCCTTCAAATCAAGGAGGTGAAAAAAAAAAAGATTCTGCCTACGCCCCTGCACGGGCCGGACCGGGCACGGGTTTTCGGGTAGGCCCGAGGCCGTGCAGTGCTCTAGTGTGAACTGCCACCCTACTTCTCGCTGCGCGACGCCTCTGCCGCCATAGGCGTACCTACCGGGGGGACAAGGGGGGATCTAGCCCCCCCACTGAGAACTGCTAGGGGGGCAGAGCCCCCCCCCCCCACTTTCGACAGTGGTTATTGTCGGCTGCATACTGGGAAACTAACAAGTCAGGCAAAGTTTTACTTGAACGCAGCAATAACATAATTATGTAATAAAATTTGTCCTACGAATCTGCTGTGACGACTGTCCTCCGTGTGTCATGACCACGCACTGGAAGCTACCTGCGGTGCGGGCTGCCTATTCCACGCTTGCGCGCCTTGCGCTCGAGCATTGAAGAGGAGGCTGTCGCTCAGCAGCAATATTACAGCAATCTGTCATGATTTTGTTTTGTTCTGCCTGGCCTGAAATTTAAGTAATCGGCGACGCAAATATGGGCGGGAACCAGTAAACGTCTTATAGTCCGATCAAACGCTCTCGTTTTTGAGGAAATTCAATTTCCTTCTTTGAAAACGAATAGCATCGCCACTGCTCCATATCCAAGCTGCTGTGAGCTGAGTGTGCAGAAGTGTTCAGTATTTTAGTTGTGCCTAGCCAGGACAGCTAAAATAGATTCCCACTTTAGTCTCCGATTAGCCTGCTTCACTTGGCTTATCATATGGTAGCCTGCAGCGATCGTGGCTGCTTGTAACAAGGCAGTGGACTTGACCACATTGAGAAGCCCAGCTGTCAAGTTTGCCCCGTTACTTGATCTACCCCACCAAGGAGATGGTCAGCGTCCACGGTTTTCTGGACTAAGAAGACTGCCCACCTGCAAAGGTTTGTGTCTGTTCCTAGCATTAGATTCGAAAGCATCTTATCATCGGGGCAGTGTCCGTTCTGCGGCGTCCGCACCCATACTGCGCATGCGCGAACTCTACCCCCTCTCCGAAGCGGAGGTGGCGTGAGCGCTGCCTCCGCTTCGTTTCTCCTCCCCCGTTTCCCTCTCTCCGCCACAGCTGTACGCTCGTATATAATGCGATGCGCACTCGCTCTCATTGCACTCTCCTTTGCAACGGCACTATGGACGCTCGCGAAGCTGAACGTAAACGGCAACGCCGGCAAGCGAATCTCGAAACTGCGAGGCTGCGAAAGCGCCCGTTCACTGTGCTTCCGTCGTTCTCTCTATGTGCGACGGCGTGCGAAACGAATAACGTCAATGTCGGCGCTAGTTGCAGCGGCAACGCCACCGCCGCGTAGCAGAGAAAGGCTAGGGGAAGTCGAACGTAAACGTCAGCGTCGGCAAGCGGTAATTCAAACGCCTCGACAACCACCGTCTCATAAGCCACATAAGAGAAACGGAAACTGGATGCGCACCCTCCGCGATGCTTTCGCATACCACCATGGTTGCCCGTAGGGGGAGATGATGTGCAATTTTGTTTATTTTTCTCTCTACCTCTTTGTCAGCAACGATGAGTTCACATGCAGAGAGTTGTACACGCGCAAAAACAGCTCAACATCGTTGTACTACAACTGAAAGTATACACATATAAATCCATCTCGCCCGTTGCTATAAGCAGTCATTGCCAATGTGATTCGCGGGCAGCCTTCTTAAATTACGTTCAGAAAGAGACACTCTCTGGATATTCCGAAAAAAAAATGAGCTATTGTTCAGCACAGTAATCTGCTGCTTATTGTGCACACTCCATTTTAACGACGCGAGTTTTCGCAGATTTGTGACGTCGCGTAACAAGTTGGCGATTTTACGGCACATTGAAAATTTCTGACGAATAGCGAAGAACCAATGACAAACAATACGGCGTATTGAAAAAAGTTCATTATTATTTGTTTTTTACGCCGTCATGCCTAAGTGGTAATTACGGGGTGGATCAATTACGCGTCATGTTGTTGCGTCGTTTTACGAGCAGGTGGTGTGAGCATGACTCCGAAATTTCGACCGATCATTAACTGCTGACGACCTATACGGAAGGAAACAATGCCGGGTAGTACGTTTAACGTTATAATCGCCCACATTTTTCAAGGAAAATTTCAGCTTACACAGTTTACGTAGGCTGTTTACTTGGAAAAACCGGAGGGGAGGAGTAAAGCGCCACTTCACCGCTTTTCCGTGCACCCTCCCACCCAAGTTGGGAAAAGTAGGAGGGCAAGGAACGACACCTAGTATATAAGTTCGTAGTCATTTATAATCTTATAAGTATACACAACCAGCTCAATGCGGTTTCCTTAAGTATTAATCGACTGAACTTGAGCTTCTCCTTTAGAAATACTATATTAGAGGGCTCTAACAGTAAAGAAATTGGCACTCGGCTTATCCTGAAGACTTCTGCGAAATACCTTGCTTTGTCAGCCACATGTTTTGTTTATTAAGTGAGAATTTAAGATACTAGAGTCATGGGAGCTTCTTCGTACTCATCGTATTTACAACGCCAAACTGAGACTGTGAAGTTTGCGGATGTAATGTTCAGATGATGAACAGGTTAAATGTGGCTGCACTTCTTAAACTTCATGGTAATATTTCCAAAATGTTAATAAACACTGCTGTGTTGTCGCGGTATAGGGCGGCCGAGCCTGCACAATCCATTTGTGCAGATTCTTCCTTGATTTAGAGCAAACAGTTCTGAAAAGCAAGTCATCTGATCAGCTCTATGAATATAAAAAATCACCTGAAATCAATTATATATACATATGTGTGTGTGTGTGTGTGTGTGTGTGTGTGTGTGTGTGTGTGTGTGTGTGTGTGTGTGTGTGTGTGTGTGTGTGTGTGTGTGTGTGTGTGTGTACGGCGGACAGAGTGAGCGACGCCAGCCCCCCCCCCCCCCCCCCCCCCCCCAATCGCGAACGAGTTGGTACGCCACTGTCTGCCGCCGTTCTCCCAGTGGAATTCGCCATTAGGCACGCACAAATTACACTCGACAACGCTCTGATAACCACCATGCTAAGCCATCAGGGTAAAAATGTGCCGGTAATCATTACAGCGCATTTTAATAATTAAGCCTACAGGTACAGTACTCACGGAATGAAACGGGAAATTTAGAGCTAAGTATTGCACGTACTTTCGTTTCTGGCGTCGACAGTTTGTGTCATATCGGCGTAATCTTGACCCAAACACTTGCATCAAAGCTAACATTACCTTTAGCGGCCAATTTGTTGCGACGCACATGACGCGGTTATCAAGAGCAATTGCTCATAGCAGTAATTTTACTAAAAAAATGATCGCGTTTCAATCCGTGAGCACTGTAAAATCAAGCAGCTGGCTCTCACCTCCTGGTGCTGCAGCCACTGGTGACTGCAGAAGTGCTGTAGATGCACTACGCAAGATGCGTAGAGAAGAGCCAGCACCACGTTCTGTATGCAATCTTCCATACAAAGCTCATGGACATACAAAGTTGGAAATTTGGTCACGTGTCCTTCACTCAACAATGCAGCTGCCTGTACATAGCAGAAATAAGCAGAGCAGGTATAGGCGGTGCGCAGTGCCTATAGGGGCGCCACTGAAAGCCGCGTAGCGACGGCCGTTGGAACCGCAGGCGGGCTTCGTGCCGGAGACGCCTGCTTTCACTGCAAGCATGGGTGATGTGCGTGTGTGCAATTTGGCGTTTGTGCGCGGCCCAAATAATTACTTCTGTGGTCACGGTGTGCGCAGAGGAACCGCACCTTATAAAAGTGGACGTGCGTCCGATTTCACAGCTTTATGGGACGACATTGTCACCATAAACGCCAAGTGTTTGCCACAGACCATGACCTGCGGAGGCCATGCACAGACGAGCATCAACAATCTTCCCTGCGAAGTGGCGCTCATCGTAAATGCGCCGCTTTCTTTATAACGCCCCAACCGCTAATGGCTTCATTTGCCGACGCGTGAACCATCGTTTTCTATGGACACACTAGTTTCGTTTACATGCCGTGTGTTTTATAGTAGATTTTGAGGGCGCTCTGTCGCACCGGCGAATGGTTTGGACAAGCCACGCGAAATGTCAGCGTTGGTAAAACTTCCAAACCAGCACTATAAACGTGAGAAAAATATAGCACGTATAGGGCCCCGGCAATAATTACGTACGTCAGTTGGGTTTGTTGGGTCATTTGATCTTTCGCTGTTCAGGAAATACTGGCTGCAGATCCTGGTGTTCTTCGTAGGCTCCCAAGGATTCCCATCCTCTCTGAAAGGTCCATAAGGTTGCAAAGTGGAAGAAGCAACAATTGCAATGAGTCAAAAGCACCTATTTGCAATATTCACAGTTTGAAAGCAAATGCCAAGGGTGGTCAAAATATATTGCTTGCAAACCACGTCCTTCATTGCAATCACCTTCAAAGGAGATACAAAACTAGAATGAAGTAACATGAACATATATTCGCCCGTAACATGCAAAAGGAAAAAAAAACAGCAGTAGTTAGCACCACTAGCAAGAATAAAGAAAAAAAAAACTTGAAGGTTTCAGAATCGACCCCACGCATCAGTGGCGTAGCCAGAAATTGTTTTCGGCGGGGGGGGGGGGGGGGCACGTCAACACTGTATACATATATATATATATATCTGTGTGTGTGTGTGTGTGTGTGTGTGCGTGCGTGTGTGTGTGTGTGTGTGCGTGTGTGTGCGTGTGCGTGTGTGTGTGTGTGTGTGTGTGTGTGTGTGTGTGTGTGTGTGTGTGTGTGTGTGTGTGTGTGTGTGTGTGTGTGTGTGTGTGTGTGTGTGTGTGTGTGTGTGTGTGTGTGTGTGTGTGTGTGTGTGTAAACGAATCGCAATTTGCTAATAGTTCAAAAGCATAAGCTTAACAATGGCTAACTATGGCAAAAGTTCAAAAGGAAATAAAAGCTGGCATACGAATGACCAGGCGACGGTGGTAAGTCCCGAGAGCCAAGGAGTCGCAGTCCCGCAGAGTGCTGGCGAGTCTTCTTGCGTTGGATGGTATTGCAGAGCAGTTTTACCCAGAAGTCTAGTTTCGCCACCTATATATATGCAGGTGGCATTCTCAGTATACACTGGCAACAAATGAGCGGAGATCGACCAGTGTCACATACGTTCTTGTAAAGTTCTGGTTGGGGGGCGCGGTTGTTGTTGCGAGCCGATGGTTTAATAAGAATGAACCACGATTCCAGGAGTTTTCTTTTGTCCCGTTTTCTGCTCGCAAAAAACGCAATGCACACTTCCGGGGCATTATGTAAAGCTGTTTTAGCTTCGGCGTCAGCCTTTTCATTCCCCATCACGCCACAGTGAGCAGGTATCCACTCACACACTCACACACTAACGCCTTACTTCGGCAAGTAATGCGCACCTCCACTTCGGAGCACTGGAACAAACCAGAACGCCGGCACAAGCGGCTTCATAAATGGGACCCAGAAATGAAGTTTCGTATGCCTCACAAGCTGAAGCGAAATATGACATGCATCATTCACCGCACTCGTCTTGGTGTGGCATTTACAAGACGCTATGCCCACTTGATCGGCTGCAGTGACACTGGTCCCGATTGTGGTCATTGTCGGATACCAGAGACACTTGAACATATATTTTGCGCCTGTCCAGCGTACGCACGAGAACGACAAAAACTGATCTCATCGATTGGGCAGTATCATACTAGGCCTTTAACCGATGAGGTTGTGTTAGGTCCTTGGCCTGACGTCAGCAGCACAAGTGTGGTCATAGAAGCAGTCGTTGCCTTCTTACAAGCCACTGGACTGGATGCACGTCTTTAGATTTGCCCCAGCGTCACGAACTATATTCTCATCTCCCTACCTTACCATCGTCATTCATCACTCTTTCGCTCCCCTGTCCCCCCTCCCCAGTGTAGAGTAGCAGGCCAGAGCAAACTATAGCTCAGGCCGACCTCTCTGCCTTTCTGTAAATAAATTCTCTCTCTCTCTTGTCCCATTTTCGTTTCCGAACCAACGTCGTCGCATCGCTTAGGTCGAAGCTGTGTCCTGTGCAGGGGTGTGCATGGGGGCTGTTGCGACTTGGGTGGCGTGGACAGTGTACACGAGTGGGCATTGTGCCCGGAGCAGTCAGCAGGACAAAATGATGGAAGAAAATACTTTATGTACAAGTATTTACATCGTCCGATCTCAGTGAACATGCACCTGCGCTCTTCGGTGCGCGGGAATAAATAACGTGGTTGTGGTCCGCCCCCTCTTTCTTCTCTCCATGCGGTGGCCAGGATTCCACCAATCCTGCAGCACTGGTAGGTGCATAATGAAAAGCACACACGCACCTCAAAAGTCAACGTCCAGTTGACGACGTAGCGCTTAGAGGTTGAATATTGACACCTAGCTAGGATGACGCTCTTTGGGGAATTGGTGGCTCATTGACCCCACTTAGTCGCACTTGGACGGGATAAGGCCAGACTGGTGAGAGGATCTGCACGGCGTCGGAAAGGCGACACCGCAGCTGCACAGAGCGCTATTGTATCCCCACTCCATCCCGCTCAGAAATTTTGTTCTCAATCGCTGAAAGGCGTGGAAGAACGGCGACTGTCGTCGGCGGTCGGGGCCACAATAACATAGGTGGTGAAACGTCTATGTCATTTTGTTAATAATTGTTCTGTTACAGCGGAGTAAACCTAGCTTTTCGAATCACGAATTCACCCGTCTTTTGGAACATTCTGGCGTCTAAAGTATGCATCCTGCATCTGCAATTTTCTCATGGAAACGGAGCGATGTCTTCGTTCCCAGCTGGCGCGACACACGCTCATTTCACCGTTTTATAGCCCTGACACAAGGGCACTCTAATGTCCTTTACGTAAGGGGACATCTTCCGGAAAGGAGTTCATGTGCAGTGACACACGACAATGGAGTAACTCCATCCCGGCAATGTTCCTTTTCCGGAAAGCAGATCCCGCGTCGACTTTTCGAACGTAAAGTGCGCTCTCACACGCAGCGTGCATAACTCAACAATGCAGCCTTTCAACGAAGGCTCCGTGGGTGCCGCCTAATCCCCTCTGTGATGTAATTATGCGTGACCCCACGAAAATGCACGCCCGAGGCTGAGACGTTACCCTCTGAACGCCCGCATCAAGTTGCTAGCGCAGTCATGTTGAATTCCGGCGGTGTCATTTGCTTTGTAAATAGTGTGGTGCATTGTAGTCTGCACAGTAGGCGCCGTTAACAAAACCCCCACCAAACCACGTGGTTTCTTTAATGTTTTTCCTCCTGCTGATTTAACGAGCAGTGCCTCTTTTTGTTTTTTTTTTATTTATCACACTTTTTTTTTGTGTGGTGCACATTTCAGAAACCGAGGCTATCGGCGCAACTTTTCTGCAAATTGTTCTCCAGAGCAACGAAATGGGCTTAGTGTGTAGTGCTGTACTTTCTGCCCTCGTGTGAGATGTATTAGGTAAAAAGACGAAGTATGTGTCGAAAACCACTCCCCGCTGTCCGGCCAAGGAGCAATAGAACGAAACGTCCCTGGTCATGCTGTCAAAGATGAACACCCCCTTTTCGGGCCCTCCGCTAGCTCGATATGATCCTTTCATATTCAAGACGTCTCCGCCGCAACGGTGTATTCACAATACCATCTCTATAGCTTAATCCCGAGCTTTCGGCTGTTCAACAATAGTTACTCATAGCACAGCTCAGAGTGGGAGAGCGGAGCCCGTTAATCAGCGTGCGCTGCGTAGTTATAGGACCGCCATGGGCAGGCACAGCGAGGACAGCCAGTGAAATCAGCAATGTTCGCGGGGGCGTAGCCAGAAATTTTTTTCGAGGGGGTGAAGGGTTCTACCATATTTTGTATGTTCGTGTGTGCGTTGTATGTGTGCGGGTGTATAATACGCAAGCAAAATTGAAAATCTTCGGGGGGGGGGGGGGGGGCTTGAACCTCCCAACCTCCTCCCTTTGGCTACGCCCCTGAATGTTCGCACCGAGATGTCTTTTCGACCGTGGAAAGCAATTCTAGAAAAAATCCAGGATGTCTTCAGGCGCAGATGGTTGTTTTGGTCGGTGGCACACGACGGTACGAAAAAAATTTCGAGGGGAGCTTTAGCCCGATCAGCCACCCCCTGGCGTACGCCACTGCCACGCATTACACAACTTCTGTAAAGTGAATGTGCATTAGCGGCAGACATCAGGGCTTAATGTTATGGCGTTTCCTCATACCATGAAATCATGTCATGAGGCATTCAAAACGAGGTTTAATGTCCTGTCCAAAGGCCCACAGGTGCCAGATTGTACAGCCAGTATGCAGATAGCTGAGGCGAGCGCGCAGCGAACATTCTGTACCGAAGATTGCATGCCACTGCGATAGAAAGATTGAGCATGCAGCCGATATTCCGTGTAGCACATGTATGATTCAATCGGCACTTTTCTGAAGGTGCCGTTACCTGCTTTTTAACACGCAGTCCTTTCTTTAAAGCGTCTAAGCGCAGTTACTTCTTCATAGCTTAAATTTACTCCGCATGGTCTGGCTTCGCGCTTCGCAAGTGTCACAGCAACTACAGCATTCGCCTTGACGCTCACGGTAACGCCAAGTAACACTGCTCGCCTGAGCCCGCCTACGCTTCCGCGAGCCGTGGCGACAGGCGGCATTGTCGGCACTTTGTGCAGTGCCTTAGAGTTGGCTGGGTCCAACCCTATGCTCCTTACTCTCCAACTGTAGTTCTGGCCAAAAAAGGTGCAGGAAGAACATTCTGTTTACGTAACAAACAACCATTTTAATAATGCCACTGGTGCTTAACAGCAGCTTCATGCGTCCTTGTCTTCTTCCAATGCCTTGTTCATCCAGTTGGGTGCTGCAGAACCAATCTTCTTGACGATGTTGTTCACCTGGAAGCAAACACTCTCGATCTGCTTGTTCCCAAATGGTAGGACCTCACGAGCTGTAAGATCACATAGGGTCAGGGAGATCAGCACAGAATTCTTACGTGCCAAAAAAAAAAAAAAGCAAATGCCCGATACACGACTACAATAGAAGTGATGATTACAAACAATTCCTCATTTCTGAAATTGTAACCTGGCAAGACTACACATGCACTTTCTCGTATTTTATGAGGCCCCCTATACTGCATTATTTTGTCCCACCACTTTACCATCTGCCCTAACAGTAATATAATAATAATAATAAATTGTGGGGTTTTACGTCCGAAAACCACAATATGATTGTGAGAGAGGCCGTAGTGGAGGGCTCCGAAAATTTAGACCACTAGGGATTCTTTAACGTGCGCCTAAATCTAAGCACACGGGCCTCTAGCATTTTGTCTCCATGGAAATGCAGCTGCCGCAGTTGGGATTCAATCCCGCGACCTTCGGGTCAGCAGTCGAACACCATAAGCACTAAACCACTGTGGCAGGTATCCCAACAGTGAGCAACTACAGAGGTACAGTGCTCATTAAAGGGACACTAAAGGCAAATATTAAGTCGACATTGATTGTTGAAGTAACGGTCCAGAAACCTCGTAGTGCTACTTTTGTGCCAAGGAAGTGCTTACATATTTTGAAATAAAATCACGTTTTAGTGGTCCGCATCGCCTTAGTGCACTTCATATCACCCGCCTGAAAGCGGTGTTTCTCACGTCACTGCTGCCGTGCCCAACGTTGCCCGCCTTTACTGCGCGGCGGCGTGCACTGGCGGCTAAGGTCCCTAGATAAAACAAGTTTTTTATCTAGGGACCTTACTGGCGGCGTGCGCCATTCGGGCATCCGGCAACATCACATGCATGCGGCATTTTGTCGAACTTTCTGTCAGAGAGACTTTCACAAGCGCGCAAAACACACGCGGCAGTACGCGATACCGAAACTACCACTGAGACGCGACCACGTGAGCGAAGCAGGGTGCCGGGCGAAGCGCAGTTCGGCGAAAAGGGAACCTTTGAATCACGCGCGCCGTTCCCCATGGCAACGCCAAAGAGGTTCTTTTTTCCATGAATCAAACAGAAACGAACAAGCAACATTTTATTACGTCTCTTGATGCACAGAAGGTTCTTTTTTTATTGCAGCTAGTTTGATTACGAGTGATTAATTGTAGTCGAACTCTCTCACGTCATCGGGATCATTTCCAAAATGTCCCACTTATGGCGCTCATCGTGCGATACGTTTAGCTTAATTTCTCGGTAAGTAGAGCACTGCTGTTGATGATATTGCCATTTTAGACGTTGTCATACATTGAGCTTCCACTCTGACAAAAATTGTTATTTGCCTTTAGTGTCCCTCTAAGTGAAACACTGTATTCGGACTGCATGATGGCTGCTGCTTTTTGTGCCATAAGAGAATGAGTGTGCTGGGCGACCAAAATCAGTCGCAATGTCTCACAAGGGATCTCCCTTTCATCGTACACCTCACTGCATCAGCTGAGTGCCATCAGCGCAGTTCACAGCGGCACCACACAAGAACTGCCGGCAACCACATGCTCAGTGTACAGCACTTCAAACACTTATCTCTGTACATTGAAACTTGACATGCCTTTACGGCCTCTTTTAGCCATATGTACTTACCCTTAAAACGGATCAAGGAATCAACCTGATCAATGTAGCTATCAAGTCAGCCTTCAGTTATCTTATTTGTGACTATCTGCTCTGCCTGTAATAAGGGAATATGAAAGGCATTGTCAATGTCTAGACCACAAATACTGCTTAAAGGGGTCCTGACACCTTTCAAAGTAATTGTAGAATGACTTCACTACTCACGAATCCCCCGGGAAAAAAAGAGAAAATATTAAAAAAAAAGTCTTCCAATCCTTCTGGTACAAGTGGAGTTACATGTAACCTTTTATCGTATGGTTTAGATGGATTTCTCTTTTTTTTCATCCCCACAAGTATGCATGCTGAGAGCTGCACAAGGTAAACGGCAAGGTTAGACCTAAAAGTTATGTCACTGCACATGGGCATATCCAGGATTTTATTTGTAGGAATTAGGGGCTACTCTCGCTTATATGCGTGTGTTTATATGTATATCAACTAAAAAATTTAAGAGGGTGAGATGAAAGACACCAGACTCCTGTGAACATGCGAGTCTAGTTATATTAGGCTCTCATGTTCACAGGGGCACCATCTGAAGATCGGCAGAATTTTTTTATGTTCAAAAAGTGTTTTCAGGGCACTTTAGGACAGGCTTAGATCATCATAATTGCACAAGTAAAATGACAGATATCTCCTACGCAATTGCGCAGGGCACTTTACTCTGAACTGTGCATTGAACAGAAGGCTGAAGCAAGCCACCTCAAAGCCTCAAATATGAAAGAAAGTTCACGTTAGAAAGCCTTGTGAGAGATAAAATAGCCTCCGTTTAACAAATCTAACTGTCATAGGCGATCATTCCTTATGTACAAGCATTTGGACTTAGCAGTGCCCAAAACATTTAAGATGAAGCAGTCTTACAGGGGGGAACTACAGATATTTGCTGTATTCTTTTTTAAGTCAATTCTTTTTATTTACCAGAAAATATACTGCTTCGACTCCTTGGCTAAATGCTGCAAGAAAACAGCTAAATGGGACCCAGGAGACCATATCTACATGACAACCTGTCACAGGTTGTGATGTAGATTTAAAAGGCAACCCCCCCCCCCAAAAAAAAAAAAAGATCAGAATACATAGTACAAGATGATTACACAGTAATTAAGCATGTACTTACTTGTAGAGCCGGAAAAAAAAGCATTTATGTTACATTATGAACAATTAAAAAAACTAACAAAGTATAATTCTACAAGATAACACTTAATACTCCAATTTTACTGACAGAAAGACATATTAGCACCACTAATACAAGAAGTGCAATAGAATAAAATAACACTATTAATACCAATAGCTTTCTCCATGACCAATAGTCACAAGAATAGAATAACAATACACAAGACATCAGAAACCAGAGTAACCTGTTATGTAAAACACAGTCCATTGCAGATCAAGACCACATTTTAAATAAACAATTGAATGTGTAAATAAACTAGTAGCACAGAAATATTTCACGTAATATTTTTATCGTGGGTTCATCTACCGTAAAATCCCAAGCAAGCTCCCCCCCTGCGGTGAAAGATAATCAGACAAGATTTGGAGGGGGGGGGGGTGCTTGCTCGGTCATATGGCCTTTGAGGTATTCCAAATAAATAAATAAATGTAACATACTGCACAAACACTGCTCTGTGGTATCTAATTTTAATTGCAGTTCGTCTTCCACATTGCTTTTGAGATCCGTGAATGATGTGTTATTCTAGCTGACAGTGGTAAACAGCAGTGTTTACTCTCCAATGTCTCACTGAACTTGACTTGATCTCAAATAATGCGGTGACTGGGTCAACTTGCTCTGCTTACCTACTGCTTACATATTTGTAAAAGCATTTATTTCATTATTTGTGACTGATAAACTTTCTGTCTCCATGTGGACAAGGCAGGAAAGACGCAAGAACCAACAGTACAACAAGGGTACAATTATTAAAGAAGCCCATGTGACCCCATTATTAATATGAAATGCAGTTGAAACACTGCAAGCAAAATGTGCAGTAGCTTCTGCTCGAAACAATTTCCCCACCATGTGTTGTCTTGTGAAATTTGCTATTCAACAAAAAATTAATGGCATACTCTAATGCTCGTGGGAACACAAATGCCATGCTGCATGGCAAAGACAAAATGCCAAAGACAAGCTTCCATGTGACCCTCGAGTTAATTCGTGAAGCCGATCAACGCTGTGCATGGCTAGGTGCTATGGTGCACAAGACGTGCCATATAGAAAACAGCTTTTGCCAACACCAACAAGTGTCATCAGCTTAATTGTGCAATGCACTCATTGAGCAATACGACTTGAATACAGTACTTGGCATGAAGCTACTCGTATACCACTGTTGGTTTAATGCCCGGCGAAATATCCTTTGTGAAGCCACCCCCTGTGGTGCCGAACCAAGCTGTGAAAATTAATGAATGCATAAATGGACAAACACAATTATCTCGTTTTCTGTTGCTGACAGCACATAAAAGCAGTAAAATGCACACCTCACGTACAAGTGTTTTCAGTATAGGCGATGCGCAAAGCGCCGACGACGCCATCTGCCGCCATGGCTCGGAAGCGCTCGCGGGGCCCGGCGAGCTAGCAGTGTTCCCGCGAGCGTCTATACTCGATGTGCACGGATGGATGTGTTTTTCATCGTGATTTAACGATTC
>NW_023616305.1:0-22500 GCF_013339695.2 Rhipicephalus sanguineus
TACCTGTGATTAAAGATCATGTGTAAACATTACATTTATTCCGCGTGTCCTTTCCGTATGAGACAGTATAATAATTATACACAATTTGTCCTCAGGGAAATCCTAGACTCAGGCGAATATAATATTAATCATTTTTTGGGGGCTTAACATCCCAAAACCACGATATGATTGCGAGGGACACCATAGTGGATGGCTCCGAAAATTTCGACCCCCTGGGGTTCTTAATGCACCTAAAGCAAAATACACGGGCCTCAAGAATTTTCGCCGTCATCGAAAATGCGGCCGCCGCGGCCGGGATTCGATCCCGCGACCTTCGGGTCAGCAGTCGAGCGCCAAAAACACTAGACCACCGTGGCGGGCAAGACTCAACCGAATAGGACAGCTACATATCATATGCGGAATAGATACGAGCGGTATATGTTGATCAGATATAGGTATATATGAAATGCGGAAGGTGTAGGTGATAACCGGAACATAGATACTCCGTTTGCTGCCTCAGAGTGGATAAGGAGAAATGGAGACATAGAGTTGAGAAGAAAAAAACAATAAGGATAAAGTGGTAAGCTGGGCTCGTTGGTATGTAATCGTAGTAATAAACAGCGCGAAAAAAACTAGAGACAAAAGGGAAGAGCAACACTCGTCCAATGTTTTTCTTCCCTCTTGTCTCTAGTTTTTTTTTTTTTTTTTCGCGCTGTTTATTACTATAATAAGGAGAAAGACAGAAAAATAGAGGAATAGGTTTAAAGAAGACACACGTGCAGACTTGGAAAAAAAAGTAACGCTTGAGTTTCATAGTGATTCAACAAGGTTGTTCGTACAAGCTTAAAAGCGCTTTCGTCAGTTTCTGAGCTCGTACGTTCCATCGTTTCATGATCGATTGCGCGGAAAGACTGTGGTCATTGATTCGTGCGAATAGATTAATTAGAGCGACAATTCTATGTTTGTACACAGGGCCGAAAGTTGAACGCTACCGGAACTGTATTTGGGTGTCTATCCGTGAAATGTCTGTGACGTGCGTACGTATACACTATAGAGGAACTGTTGACTAGAGCTGATACGTCAGACTATGAGTAATGTTATAACATGTCTTGTTCTTTTCTTTTCAGCCAAATTCCAAATGGCATATACGTGTTTGTCCCAGGACAGCGAAATGGCTAGAACGTTTTGCTGCCCTAATATACACAGTGTCTTTTCTCTCTCTCTCGCTTTTTTTTAACAATACAGATTTTTAGTAAAAGTTTCATGACAGTCAGGCTCCTGTCGTTTTCGCCCATGAACTTTATGTCGAGGCAAAAATACTTTCCCGCAGCTAAAATGACGTTGACACGACAACTTAACAAATACTCGTTAATTAACTTTTTAATTACTGACTTGAGTGCAGTTGTTCATATTCGGAACTTGTAGTGCATGATAATTTGGTGTGTACCATTTTTTAGAAACACAAAACTACCACGTAGTTCGAGATATTCATGATCGAACTTCAAGGGCGGAATCGAAACTGATCGCGCCCGGCGCGCATAAAGCGCGGCGGCACACCGGAACGACACGGGACCGGGAAGTGACGAAACTTGAATTAATGTGAAAGAGATAGGGCGTGCAAACACGGCCACAAGAGAGAAGTCAAGACACCACACGGACACCTCTTGTGTCCGTGTTGCACGCCTTGTCTCTTTAACATGAATACTTACCAACTAGCTCAGCTGTCTGTTATTTCAAGGAATTTGAATGAAAACGCGCCGAAGCAGAACCTGGTCGGAAAAATCGGCAAGCATTCTGAAATACACTAGTAGACAGCTTAATGTTTGCGTGCAATTGGTGGTGCTCATCTGTTTCTCTCTTAGACTATAAAGAGGTGCGAAAAACTATTTTGCCTGTCTGGAAGAAGAATCGCGGCAGTGGCTGCTCCTGAGTTTTATGCTCCCCAGACAACGAAAAGATTGATATTGCGGTTTTCTTGCGCACAGTTCGAAAGAAACGGGTAAGCATCAAACACTACGCGGGAAAGTAAGGCGATGCGCGGGCACAAGTCAGAATATTTGCAGCTTTCCACGAAAACATACGGCCGCGGCGCGCCTTCATTCAAGTTTCGTCATTCCCATGTGACAGGTCGTTCCGGTCTGACCTTAGCTGAACGGTCGCGCTTCGTGCGCGCCTTGTGCGATCAATTTAGGTTTCGCCCTTGAAATTCGATGAAGAATATCTCGAAGTTTGTGCCACTTTTGGAATTTCTAAAAAAATAAGCATGCCATAAACAGGCACGCACTGCGACTTTGTAATATAAACACCTGCCCTCAATGAAATAAATGAACAGTTAATTATCGAGTTTTGTTAATTAGTCGCAACAGTGTCATTTTAACTGCGGCAAAGTATTTCCGCCTTGACGTGGAGTTCGTGAGCGAAAGCGACAGGTGCCTTACTGTCATAGGTTCTTTATAAAAAATCTGTATTGCCAAAAAAAAAAAAACAACCTGTATGTTTTTTACAATTCAGCATAAAAGAACTGCGTGAACAGACGAGACACAAGAGGAAGAGAGAGAAAGAGAGAGAGAGAACGGGACGGACGCTCTTCAGTTTTTATCTCATGAGCTCGCGCAGCGGCATTACGTTATAGTTCGCCGACACACCCAAATTTCCATCCTGTATCAGCGTAACGTCGAGAAACCGCGGTAATGCACAGCGCATGTTGTCCGTATTTTGGAAATTTAAGAAAATGCAGTTTATACGTATGGATAACATAACTGATACTTTTCCCGTTAGCCCCTACGGCACATTTTAAGTTGTCCAGGCGTGATTATACAGGTTGCAAAAAAAAAAGAAAAAAAAATGCGGCTGGCTTACGCGAAACACGCAGCACAGTCACAGCGAAAGTGGCGAAAGCTGGAAGAACGGCGTTTCCAGAGGCCGTTGTAAGCTCTCTCGGGGCAACTAATAGAACTGAGTACACTGCAAGGTACCCACTACACCATAAATCATGATGATTTTTGCCAAGTAGGGAAGTACCCACGCACTATGTCACTATTCGTAGTTCTCCGAAGAAGCGAGGTAACCGCTACACATCTGTAAGGCATTATGCGCACTTTGTTGATGCTGTGGAGGATGACGATGAAGAATTATGGCTGAGCCCTTTGTAATTGGTTGGAAGCTTTAAACTACCCACTCGTTGCGCAATTCGCATTGTGTGACGCCTTGTTATAATTTTACTCTTCTACCACGCTACATTACATCTTAACGTGATTCCTAGCCCGCCATGACGCCTGTCTTTTTGCGAGGGAGTTTCAAGCACCGACGTTGCTCTGTGGTACACAGAGTTTCTCACAAGAATACTGTGAGAATACAAGAATAATTGTGAGAAATTCTATGCCGGTAGAATACTCGACTGCGACGCAGATGCCTAGGTCACTCGATCCTGGTTATCTTTTTTTCTCATTTGGCGCGATAGCGGTTACGGACACCGGCGGCGGCGGACAACTACGCCATCAAAATCGGCTGCTGAATTGTGACCTCATAACAGCTTTCGCTGTGAAATACAAAAAAAAAAAATATGGAAGAGTGATGTCTTAGTCGATTCAAGAAGAGAAGAGGAGTGATATGCGAGTACAGTTGGGCAAGCTTGGTGACCACATTACACGACGTGCGACATGATGCACATATTTGTGCTTCGTTTGTTCGCTTCACAAATCAAACACTACAGTGACAAAAGCAACATGACTGAAGCGGTTGTGATGCGTCGAATTGTTGACTGTTTAAACACGCCATAAACCCAGCAGAGTGATGATACTAGAATAATAACACTAGGGCAATACACCAGGACAACAACATATGCAAAGAACTGACTACTGCCTACAAGACACATTTTCACAAAAATGTCCAAGTCCTCAGGGCGACACGAAGACATGCTATTAAGGGCTAGAGAGGTAGATTCCAAAGATGTCGAACCCATGACGTACAGCACAGTTTCCTCATAATGTAACAAATGCTCTGTTACCGTTCACTATTCTAGGACACGGACGGACATTGTGCGTGTCATATCTACGTGTGAGGTCCCGAAACGTAAGTGATCATGCACTCCTCCTGACAAGGTGATGACGACATCACAAATACATCCAGGATTGCGCAGGTCTGAAATGAAATAGCGATCGGTGTGAGACGCAGCGTGACTAATCCCATCTTTTCGCTTCGTCTCGGAAGCCACAACGGCTGAGCGCCACGCTGCACGCCTATCTATAAACCCACGCGCCCATTTGTTGGCAGCCGCAATGCGGCACCCCATCAAGAGCGCTTATAATGGAGACGGCGATCACGCTATGACCGCAGCTGACTGAGTGCCGGCGGGATTTAATCGTCGAATGCGTGATACAGAACGCAGGCAGCACGACGGTCGGAGCGAGCGTGCCAACTGCTTATGCGCACCTGGAAGGTTTGTTCTGCGGAACAGATGCTCCATGCTCGTGGCAGTCGAGGGCTCAGACAGAGTGGCTCACTGAACGTGCGCTGTATACGTGAAAAACGTGTTCGTGTAAGGCGTGACCGTTAAACAACGTTAAGAACGCTAACCAACTAAGGTACCGGCGGCCTAAAACAACCTGCATGACGAATGTTCCTGCATCTTATCACGACCTTGTGCATCGAAGGAACACAGCCGTCCCTGTCCCTATGCATGATGATGCGTATTTGACTGATCGGGAGGAACCAAGTCTTTGTGGTTGATGTGTGTGTAGGTATTGTTACGCATTCATCTTTTCCATACTTATACTGATTGTGCTGCCGAAATGAAAATATTGTTATGCTGATTCTCCATCGGTAGTGCCTGCTCGTGCAAGCGTTGGCGAGGCGACAGCACGTGGGCATATCACGTGCTATGTTGACTTCGAGCATGTGCCATCCCGGCTGCCATGTGGTGAAGTGTTACCTTTCAATTAAATGAGCTGGTGTAATTACTAAAACGCGGCGGAGCTGAAACACAGATCTGTGCGGTAGTCCCTTTTCTGAAGGGTTTAAATGTGAGGTAGAACTGTGCCACTCGAGCAACTTTTCATAGAAAATCTGCGTTGAAATATTTTCAAAAGAAACGACAAGTGTTTTTCAGGCGAAGGACCGCGTGAATATCTTCCTTTCTAGGGGATAAGAAAATACTTGAACAAGGAATGGCGCCAACGTTTAGACAAATGGCCTTGTCTTCTTTAAGGAGACAGGGACATCCCTTTACTTCGGTATTTTTTCATTATCCTCTTCATTACTTCAGTTGAAAGAAAATTATGTAAACGTGAGGGACGAGGCCGCATTTATTCGCTTTGTAGCGCCACCAACTATTGTTGGTGGCAATCAATGATATTCGGGGATCCTATGCCTAAATCATAGATTCAGGGAAAGGACTCAAACAGACCACCAGTTCGTAGTCCGCGCCTTTCCCTGTCTCTTACCGTCGTCGACATTCAAACATCGTGATGTAGACCTAAGATTGTGCATAACAGTATAGCACAAACAGGCACCCTGCTGAGCATGAAGTCGTGGGTTCGGTTCCCAGCCGAAGTGACCGCGTTGCGAGGAGAGACGTGCTAACCAAGGCTGCTGTGCGATAGAATGAATTTTTTTTTCACGAAATAATACGTTTTAGGCTACATTAAATGCATCTAATTATTTCATTCTCTTTGGTTTATGCCTGTACATAGCGAATAAGTGCGGCCTCGTCTCTCACTCGGCCTCGTCATAGGAATCGGTATAACACGAAAGTTAAGCGTATCTTCACAGAAGTAGTGCTTATTGTGTAGTGATATATGAGAGCTTGTACAATGTCTATTCGTGTTTGGCAGCTATAGCACCGTTTGACGTGGATGCACCCATCTTGACAGCATGTCTCTATCGCGACGACTAACGCCCATGATCGTGATTAAACCGTTGTGGTAGGTGACGGTGTGAACATATATTTGGACACAGCGAATCGTGAATCCCGCAAGGATGATATCAACAAGCTCATAATCAACACTGGTACCCGGTATGCACTTCTTCAAAGCGTCGTCAATTAAGGAGAGAAACAGCATGGCGTGCGCTTTCTAGTAATGGGTAGCCGACGCCTGTGCTCATGCATACATAACACACACTGCGCTTCAGCAACACGGGAGGTAGAGGTTCGTAGGCTGAGCCGCAAATGCGTGCGTCCCGCTGGCCTCTGTCTCGCAGGCGCTGCTCTCGCTCCACCAAGGCACGACATTCGCCCGTCGAAATCGCATCCTTTCTGCGACGCATATTGCAGCAGTTTTGTTAGTCGGTGCTCTCGCAATTGAAGCAGTCGGCGGCGGAGAAATCCCGTTGGTGCACGTATAAGCTGCACTACTCCGATGAGCCGACGCACGCTAACACGAAGCCAAAGGCAAAGAACGTAACTGCGTCAAGGGTGCCTTGGCGACGCCAGCGCGGCCAGTCTAGCTCTCTGGTATCGAGACGCTTTAACCATGAGCTCCGATATAGGATGCAATCTCGGAGTAAGCGCTAGTAAGTGTCGATCGTGAAGCATTACTTTTCACATCTCACAGACGGCGGCACCGTCCCGCTCCGCCTGCCACGAAAGAGAATGTGTGAAAGATATAAGGCGCGGTCGCGCCGTGTCTACCATCTCACGAGTTAACTTAGTCGGTAGCGCGTCGGGCGCTTGCCGTCGTGGCCGCAACGTCGTGGGTTCGATTCCAAGGGGGGGGGGGGGTATCTTTTTCTTGGTTTTCTTCTTTCTCACCCGTTGGCGTCCATTTTATCAACGTCATATCCGTGACGGATGTACTTGGTGGACCCCGGCATAAAACACTATCGTGTTAAAAAATACAGATATAAAGGAATGTCCCTGTCTCCTTGAAGAAAGCAGCCCGGTCGCATACCTTGCTTGCCCTGAATAGGGTAACCCCGCGTCAAAACCAAAAACTCACAGGGTCTCTCATGCACTCACCTAAGACGACTGGATGGCGAAAGCCATCTTCTTCTTCTTCTTCTTCTCAATCGATGTATTGATCCTGTCCCGCCACCCACCGCAAGCTTCGTGCATGTAACGCGGTTTTGCACTGCCTCCTGGATTGGAGGCACCTCACCTGAATTTGCTCTGCCTCCGTGATTGGCCCACCATTGACCAAGCTACGATGTCGTGTGATGACGTCATAATGACGCCACAGATTTGGTGATCTGTGACGTCACAATAACGTCATACTGTGACGTACGTCGTCACGTGATGATGACCTAGAGTGGCTCTGGTGTCACCATACTGGATAGATAAGTTTCATGTATATAATTTGGGATATATGTGGTTCACGACGATGGGGTATGTACGCTCGTGTTTTGTAGCTGGGGCCATTGAACAGGCTGGGCTCGATTTAGCTTGGTGTGAGGCGGTGGGTACTCCCAGATTTCCATGCGATAACGCTGAGTAATGTCACAGAATTTAGTGAGCCGGTCGTCCCGTTCCCACTCCGGCGCAGAGGAGTCGGTTCTGTTGGCTGCTTCTTCGAGCTCGGCTCGGAACGTGAGACCTCGAGCCACATTGTGCGCCAGCTCGTTTGGACTGACCTCCGGTTGATCTATTTGGACGACTTTGATGTAGCGCGAAAGGGCACACGGACACGAGAAGGCACGTAAGGACATCACACCACACGGACCTTCTCGTGCCCGTGTGCCGTTTATAGCGCTACATCAAAGCCGTTCAAATGATTCACCAACAAGCCCACGCTGCAACCCTCGTCGTTTGATCTAGCCCGCACATGCTCCCTCCTTTTCTCTTCGTCCGCGTTCGAGCTGCTCGCTGACCTAACATTCACTCTATGCTTTCGAGCATGAGCTTAAATAGACAGGAAGGTTTATCTATAGAAGAAAAGCCGACCACAGCTATAGATTGGTCTGGCCTGTTGCTGCGCACTGGTGATGGCGAAGACCAAGAGCAATGAATGACGTCGAAAGGCGGGGTGTACACACCAGCACCCCTCACATACTGGTGACTGGCAACTCTGAATCCCACCGTCTAGTTTAGTGGATTCAAGGAAGGCTACAGCCGTTCTTTTAACTAAACCTGCGTGTTGCCGCCAGGCGAAATAACTAACACAAACTCATCTATAATGGTCTATTATCCAACATAGTCCAATAGAAGAAAGCAGTTTCTGTCGTCCCCGTATACGTCCTCCGTACGGGTACAAAATACGTGTTCGAGTGCTTCTGGCACTTGCCGGTAATCACAATTGAGACTGGCCTAAATGCGACCTATGACTCGTGTATAATAACACCTCGGTGAATGCGATGCCAACACAAATGCGGTAAATCGTACTAGTTATGTTTCGCTTCAGTTTATGAGTTACGCGGAACCTTCGTGTCCTTACCCAACCCGACTATATAAATGGGACCTTAGGTTTGCCCTAACCTTACGCTCCAAGGTATAGAACCGCCTACCCACTTATCCAAGGTGGTGCGCGCGTACTCAATTTAGAGAAGGAATATAGATATGGCGGATGTTTTCGGTATGACGTGTGTGATGATTATCTGGCACGCTCGCCGGGGGTGCGCGGACCGGCGCGGTCAGAATGGAATGAGGAAAAGAATCGAGGTGTTGGGAGTAGGCGTAAAAAAAAAACAAAGAAAAGAAAAAAGAAACCTTGACCTTTGCGAAGGTCGCATCAAGGACGACGCGGCTTCCACCGCCCACGACTAGCAGGTGCCGATGAACACTAATGTTGCCTGCGTCGCAACACCCTCATGCGAGTGCTGGGAGGATCGGGATGAGGTTATAACACAGAGCAATGGCAGTACCAGGCAAAAGTCTCGTATAGGAAGGTGCGTGCCCGGACCTTCCTCTTAATACGGCGACAAAAAAGAAACTAAAAAAAGAAGGAAAAAGAAAGAAGCCAGCTGAATCAACGGGACTCACCGAATCCTATGCGACTTTAATACAGGCAATATGAACTTTTAATAGGCTTGGACCAAGCTCAAAATCTAGCTCTTAGAGACCAAGATAAGCTGTACGACAGCTAAGTGGTCGGAGCAATTAAGTAACACGAAGGTAGCGACAGGGAAACAAATAAACACGTGCACTTCGTGGAAGTCCCCGGCATCGCGGTCAGCGTCTACCCTGCGACCAAGCTAAGGGGCCCGCACCTGCCACCTGGAGGCAGGGACTTAGCCCTGCATGCATTGTCTGAAATCCAGTCGTTTCAGCCGGCCACTTCGATTGACGTCCTTCGGAGCTACCCAGCTACGGAGAGCGGCATTCCTGAGGACGATGGAAAGGCTGCTCCACACCTGGGACCAAACAGCCTCCCTGTCAACGCCTGCAACCAAGGAAAAGGCCAACCCTGCGAGCTGCCCTACCAGTTGTCCACCATCGGTGGGGTGGGTTCCAAACCGTCGTGCTGTTCGTACCGGTTTGTCCCAGATCGAACAATGGACGGATGCCTTATTTAAGACCGGGCTGGTCTGTTGTTAGAGAGACGCCCCAGCCGACTTGGTCGTGCTGGCAGGCTCTGTCCTGCTATAACCTGCTATAAACTGCGATAACCTGCTATTAACCTGCTATTACCTGCTATAAACGTTGTATTGTTTTGTAAACGTTTCGCCTCCTTGCTCTGCTCCTCAGCGATAAGTCCGATCCTCGGCTACATCAGCTCGCCCTCCTCCCGGCCCTCCTCGACACGAAAACCCCCATTCGTAACAGTGGTTGGCAGCGCTGGGATACGCTACCCTCATCTCAACGTTTGGCTTCGCTGGGATACGCTACCTTCATCTCATCGTTCGACACGCTGGGATACGCTACCTCATCTCAACGTTTGGCTGCACGGGAATATCCTGATCCCTACGTTTGGAGAGCCGGATCGGATCCCTGCAGGCCCGAGGAGCGAGGACGACCACGACACCGCTCGACGGCAGCCACGAGTTCGACCGGAGTCAGATACTTTGGTTGGGTGAGTGCCCAACGTTTACTGGTCATTTCGCCAGACCTCTCTAGCACAGGCAGATGTTAGGAGAGAATTTTGTGTTTTTTGTTTGATTAATTTTACTCACTTTAAACCACGATATTAGTTTTAAAGTAAGAGTAAGTTTTGTAGCAAGGCATCACGAGGAACGAGATCGCGATGGAGAAATACCTAGTGCAGGAGCTCCTTGAAATTTGTGAGGACTTGGGCATTTCCGCCGTGTCCGCAAAAACAAAGGAAGCGATTCTCGAGGTGATGAGGGCAGAGAACGTGACCGTCGAGGAAGCTGACGAGACCTGGGAGGAAATTTGTGAGAAAAAGCAGCGCAAAAAGCGAGAGGCGGAAGAACGCGAAAGGCGCGAAGAGAGGCAGCGACAACATGCTCTTAAAATGAAAGAGATTGATCGTAAGATTCAGGCGCTGAAATGGCAGCGAGCACAATGCCAACTCAAGATCTTCGAGACAGGCGAGAACATTGTGTCTTTTCTTGATAGGTTTGAACAGGTCTGCGAAGATGTTGGTATTAGCCAAGACCTTTTGGTGGAGAGGCTTCTCGCGTTGCTCCCGTGCCAGGTCGCAGCTGTTTTGGAGCGCTTATCAGTTAAGGAAGCGCATGACTTTGATAAAGCTAAATATGCTTTGTTCAGCCACTTTGCTGCTTCAAGTCCGGCTGACTGCGAATGCCGTGACTATAGGTACAGCGCTGAAGCGCGTAGCAAAGCGTTAGAAATTGAGGCCCGTCTCAAAGCACAGGAAGACGAGGCGCGCCGCAGAGACCAAGAGGTCGTGAAGCGTCGCGAGGCGCTAGAGGCCGAAGCCCGTCGCGAGGCGCTAGAGGCCGAAGCCCGTCGCGAAGCGCTAGAGGCCGAAGCCCGTCGCGAAGCGCTAGAGGCCGAAGCCCGTCGCGAAGCGCTAGAGGCCGAAGCCCGTCGCGAAGCGCCAGAGGCCGAAGCCGATCGCGAAGCGCCAGAGGCCGAAGCCGATCGCGAAGCGCCAGAGGCCGAAGCCGATCGCGAAGCGCCAGAGGCCGAAGCCGATCGCGAGGCGCAGGACGCCGAAGTGCGTCATAATGATCAGGAGGCCGACTTCGAAGGCCAAGGAAAGGGTTGTACCCGCGACATTGGTACACCGCCACGAATAGAGACAGCTCAGGGCGAGCTGGCTGACTTAGAGCGTGTCGGGACTAACGTTAGGTCAGACGCACAGACACCTAGCCGCGGCCCCGAGAATCGGTTAGTTGAGCCGTCTCGTGCTTTGGCAAAGCAAATTGAATGCAGAGTACTTGCGAGTACGAGTGCCGATGCTGCGAGCATTCCGAGCAATACCGAAAAGAAAAGGCGTCGGCGAAAACGCGTGAAGGAGAACGCGAGAGCGACGAGTGGCGTTAAGCGCACTAAAGTGGCCAGGCGCGATGACGTCATCTCTCGAGACGCGAAGCTCCAGGTTGGGCCTAAGAAATCGAAAAGGCCCGCTAAGAAAAGATGCAAGTTGAGACAGCTGCGGAGATCTAGAGTTGGCGTCAGGCACACTAAGGTGGCCAAGCGCGATGACGTCATCTCTCGAGACGCCAAGCTAAAGGCAAGGCCTCAGGTCACGAAGAGGCCCAGCAAGAGAAAGTTCAGGCAGGAAATTCCAAGAATGCCTGCTAGAAAAAGTCTCAAGTTGAGACTCCTGCGGAAATTGAGATTGGGCGTGAAGTGCGTCGCGAAGAAAAGAATTTCAGTGAAATTCAGACGTCGAAGTCTTCACCTGGTCTCATCTTTTTCACGGCCTAGTCGGGGCAGGAGCGCAGCGAAGTGTCGCGTACACCGGAATAGCGACAAAGGCTGTTCACAGTGGCAAAAGGGTAACGGCTTAGACCGGAGGGGTACAATGGACAGACAAAACCGCTGGTATGCCGGTTTGTCTGAGTTCGGCGACCACGGTACAAAGGTAGCCGCGACTAAGTGTGTCGAACAGGTTTGTTCCCTGTCCCTTTGTGTAGATCGGACCCCTCGAAAAGGGTGGAATGCGCGTCTCCCCAGAGCTCGTCTGAAGGGGTGCCGTAGGGAGATAAGCACAGTACAATGACGGATACCAAGGCTTTCTCTTGTATCCAATTTTGGTAATTAATTTATGTGCTTACATGTGGTCGTCTGCTGATGAGTAAGGAATGCGTCAATGTTTTTGTAAATTTTAATTTCCTCCTCGTCGTAGAAGCAGACATTGAGATGTTTGTTTGGTTATTTGTTTCTTTTAATAGCTAGAAACATAACCGTCAGCGCTAGTGAAAAGGGCTGTGAATTGTTTTAAAGGAGATGTAGGCTAAGTTAAAAGCCTCCGATTAAGATACCTTTGTTTTGGTAAATATTTAGAGGCGCGAGCGTTAGCGCTCGAGTAGAGGAGAGCTGTTCGTAGTAGTTACAGAGACGAAGGCTAAATGATAAAAGCCTCTGTTTAACGTACTACTGATTTCTTTTGCGTTACGTGTTAGTATGCGCGTCAGTGTAATTTTGGTTTCTCATTGATTTGTGTTAAACGCGTGAGTTTGATTTTCAGTTTATTTCGTATTTAGTTTAAAGCACTTTGTTTTCTTAGTGTAATACTCATTTGCCAAGTGCAATGAGCGAGAGCGTTTTAGCGAAAGGCTAATGTTGTTTATCTTGAGATGTTTTGTTGATAAGCATTCAGAACACTTGCGAGTGGTGCCAAGGCGCATGATTTAGGGAGCACTTAGTGAAGTGTTTGTAGTTTTGGGGCAAAATTGAGTCTTCCCCAGCTGCTTCGATCGTCCCTAATCCGCCGATGTCACCATTGAGAATCGCTCGCGAAGACATTCTGATTGGTTTTAGCAGTGTCACGTACTGACACTAGCTAGAGGCACGTCCTCATTTTGGTATTCTTCCTGAGATACGTTGCTCGTGATGTTTTAATTTTAGCTTAGCGTAGTCTCTAGGAAATGTTTTGTTCTTTTATGCTGGTCTGGCGATTTGATCAGCATTTGGAGGGCGCTTGCTTTGGCCAGAGTGGTTTGGCTTTGTGTTGCTTCTTGGCAGTTCCAGTGAACCGCTGCTGAGCCATGGAGGTCACTCCTTGAGGAAAGAGCTGTACGACCACAGTTGACAACGGTCAACCAGCATCGCATCATCCGAGCTGCGTTTGACAGCTCGAATTCTGGATGCATTGTCTTGTGGCGGGGGTGCTGTTGTGCCAGAGCACCTGACCGAACGGGGAAACAAATAAACACGTGCACTTCGTTGGAAGTCCCCGGCATCGCGGTCAGCGTCTACCCTGCGACCAAGCTAAGGGGCCCGCACCTGCCACCTGGAGGCAGGGACTTAGCCCTGCATGCATTGTCTGAAATCCAGTCGTTTCAGCCGGCCACTTCGATTGACGTCCTTCGGAGCTACCCAGCTACGGAGAGCGGCATTCCTGAGGACGATGGAAAGGCTGCTCCACACCTGGGACCAAACAGCCTCCCTGTCAACGCCTGCAACCAAGGAAAAGGCCAACCCTGCGAGCTGCCCTACCAGTTGTCCACCATCGGTGGGGTGGGTTCCAAACCGTCGTGCTGTTCGTACCGGTTTGTCCCAGATCGAACAATGGACGGATGCCTTATTTAAGACCGGGCTGGTCTGTTGTTAGAGAGACGCCCCAGCCGACTTGGTCGTGCTGGCAGGCTCTGTACTGCTATAACCTGCTATAACCTGCTATAACCTGCTATAACCTGCTATCACCTGCTATTACCTGCTATACCTGCTATAAACGTTGTTATTGTTTTATAAACGTTTTGCCTCTTTGATCTGCCCACAGCGATAGTCCGACATCTCCGGCATCATCGGCTCGCCAGCCTCCCGACTTTTCATCGTCAGGAAAACCCATTCGTAGCACCGGTAATACGACGTGTCGGTTCATATACATTGAGGCTGTGGATGCGTAATCTTGGACGTCTTTCTTATACTCTGGTTGGCCATAGAGTCGGCGTGGTTATGTGATTACGTGGGCCTCTGGTGGCCTACTCGGCTATACGCAACGGGATGCTCCGCGTCGCATCATGCTGACGAGCATTGTCCGCTGCTTTTGTAATTAATCGGTTTGTATTTACATGATGTCCATTCAGAACACTGTTTTTTGTTAATTTCGCGGCGCGTGGTTCAATGATGGAGAAAGATATTTCAATGTATTCTCTCTAATTCGTGTCATTCGGACGGAGTAGATGTCTTCCGCGCCCAATACTCGCTTAATTCCGCTCCTTCAGAATTGGAACTGCGTCGTCTTATAAATCGGAACCTGCTTTATAAAGAATGCATATAAGGTAACTTCGTTACAGTAGTTATAGCAATAATAGTAAAAACAAAAAAAGGGCAAATCAATAACTGTGAGAACAAATAAAGAACACATAAAACACGATTTAGCATGAATAGAAAACAAAATGATACTGTTGTGCAACTGGGTAACACGCACGCACGCACGCACGCACACACAAACACACACAAACACACACACACACACACACACACACACACACACACACACACACACACACACACACACACACACACACGCGACCAGACGCCATCAGAATCTGTGACGTCACGACAAAATGACGCAGGTACTACTAGGTGGCGTCATTATGCAAGCTTCCTTATGTTTTTGCCTTTTTCCCGCCTTATCAGGTGGTTCAACATCCCTGCCTTTCGGTACATTCTCTCTCCTGTCTTATGAAGGGTCTTCTTGCGGTAATACGAATGCATTGTGGTCTTTTTCGCGGTTGGAGTTGCGGGTGTACGGGAAGAATAGTAATTTGCCATCGCAGTTCAACTTAATTTTTCTTCTTGTTTCACTGATGGTTCGGAAGACGTCATGATTTAGTGCTCACCGGAGGTGTAATTTTTTTTTTTTCGAATGTTCTCGTTCTCGTCATTACGGTCGCGGTCTGTATTGACGCGAAATTTGCGAAACATTGTGCACGCAAAAATATCTACAAGTGGCAGTCGCTGTACCTGGCTCCTTGGCCGGCGCAGCTTAAGTTGCGAAGACTTTTATCTCGTGTGTCGCGTTGTATATGAAAGATGCTCCTCCTACACGCTCGCGTTGACAGATAATTTTGAAATAAGCATTCTATAGCAGCTCATCCGATTTTAAACAGCTGCTTTTGTCCTTCGAGATATGAGTAGCGCAAACGAATTGTGAAACCTTTGACAGGGCTTTAGCGAGTAATTTAATAACTCGAAAATTAGGTGCCATGGTGGCGTCTATTCGGTGTGCCGTATTTCGCAGCTGGATGAATAGGAAACGGCGGCGGTGGGACTTTGTCGACGAGAGTTGAAAAAGAAAGAGACACGTGGGAAGTCGGTGCCGCAGGTGCGCGCGTGACAAGCCGCTCGGCGCCCTCTGTAGTTTACTGCCGCGAATAAATTAACGCGAGGAAGAGTTAATGTGTAGCTAGGGCCGCGGCCGCGCGTGAGATAAGCCGTGATGATGGTGGTGGTGATTCACTTTGTTATGCATTGCATTCGAAAAGGACCAGCAATGGGTAGCCATCTAGCCTATTCTTTATGCTGTAGAATCTCGTTGATACGATTCTGCATAATATGTTTTTCGGCCTAATACGTTTTTCGTTTTGCTGCCGGCCAACGTTACTCCCGGCCAACCTATAATTGGTTAATACGATTTTTGCATAATACGGCTTATTTCCCGGTTCCCGTGAAAAACGTATCAACGAGGTTCCACTTCACTCGTGTGTTATTTTATCATCTATTGCAGTCTGGCATTCTGGCTCACTTTCGATTGCCCTGACTTTTTTTTTCCTTTCTTCTTGCAAGCTTCTACATTACTATAATGTAATGTTACCTACACAGAGCTTTCGGCAGCGCATTTATTTTGTCCTGTGCGGGCGAAGAACGACAGCGATTTACCGCACCCTGAATACTTGCCTTGCGAGAGAGGCGTGATAACGTAATCCATGTGTGAGCGTCGGTGCGTTTTTTTTTTATCTTGATGGCATCACGTAGGAACATGAAATTTATTGGAGATTATTATTATTTTCATTATTATTATTATTATTATTATTATTATTATTATTATTATTATTATTATTATTATTATTATTATTATTATTGTTATTATTATTATTGTAGAATGGATAGGGCGCAAACAGGATAGGGCGCCAGTGAAAGACGAAGACGAGGACGGTTGTTGGTGCTCGTGCTTGCTCCGTTTCGGACTGCTGGTCGCTGAACCTGTGCTATTTATTTATTAAACGCCTCACGGACTCAACGCTAAACGCGTACCATCAAGTGGTGGAGAGTGCTGGTTCTCTTTTGCACCCTGGAACTCCGTAACCGGACTCTACCTCCCCTGTCAACAATGCCCGACGACGTCGCACAGCAGCATGCTGCCACACCCCCAGCTCCTCGCTGTCCCGGTATTCTAAGGGAGCGCGACCCAGTCATCTTCAGCGGTACTGATGAGCAGGACGTCGAAGACTGGCTCTCGTCGTACGAAAGAGTAAGTGTCAACAACAAGTGGGACGATAACGACAAACTCGGCCGCGTCCAGTTCTACCTGAGAGGAGTCGCGGAACTCTGGTTTAACAACCATGAGGCTGAGATTACCACCTGGGCCTCTTTCAAAACGACTTTCGCGGACGTATTCGGCCGACCGACAGTGCGCAAGCTCCGCGCAGAGCAGCGCTTGCGTGATCGCGCCCAACTGTCTGGAGAGTGTTTCACTTCCTATATTGAGGACGTCGTAGGCCTCTGCCGCCGCTTCAATCCTGCCATGTCCGAGGCCGACAAAGTCAAGCATATCATGAAAGGCATCGAGGACGATGCGTTCCACATGCTTGTGGCCAAAAACCCTCAAACAGTCACGGACGTCATTCAGCACTGCCAGAGCTACGACGAGTTGCGAAAGCAGCGCATTTCCACACGCCGTCCTAGCTTCGACACGACCAGTACGTCAGCACTCACCGTTGGCGCCATCTCTCCGGACCCGATGGTGTTGACTCAACAAATCCAGCAGTTCATCCGAGAAGAAGTTGCGCGACAACTGTCTCTTGCACCCTTTCTCCCAGGCAATGCTCATGGGCTCCCCTCGTCGCTGCGACAAACCATTGAGGAGCAAGTATCCGAAGCCCTTCCGCCTACGCACCAGCCGCCGCCTGTATCCGCGCCCTTGACCTACGCTGACGTCGCGAGAAGGCAGTCACATGCGCTGCCACACGGCACGGATTCTGCTCACTCCTCAAGTGCGTTCTACTCAGCGCAGACGCCGGCAGGCCCGCCCGTTCCACTTTATCGCCGTCCTGTCACCCCTCCTCATAATCCTTGGCGCACAACGGACAACCGACCAATCTGTTACTACTGTTGTCTACCTGGCCATGTCGAGCGTTTCTGCCGCCGCCGCGTTGCCCGTCCAGGTACCGTTGACGCAAGTTACAGCTACGTCCGTCCAGAGCCACCACAGCCGATGCCCTCCTACGCTACTTCAGACACCTCTTCATCCAACCGCCGAGCCTTCAACTCCCGTCGATCGCCGTCCCCGCGCCGACGTTCGCTTTCGCCAATGATTCGTCGTCCCTCGCCCGTCCGAACGGAAAACTGACCATCGCAGTTCCGGAGGCAAGAACTGCGCCGCTGTCGAAATTTACAAGACCTCGTTCTCAACCTGCTAACGAAATAACTGTCTTCATTGAAGGTGTTGCCGTGCAGGCCTTAGTCGATACGGGAGCTGCTGTGTCTGTGTTGAGCGAAGCAATGTGCCGCAAGTTAAAAAAATTACGATTCCGCTTTCTGGTCTTTCTCTCCGTACGGCAACCGCGCATCCCATACAACCTTCCGTGACGTGCACGGCTCGGCTACTCATTCAGGACGTTATGTATGTCGTCGAATTCGTCGTCTTTCCACACTGCTCCCACGACGTTATATTGGGCTGGGACTTCCTTTCCACACATCATGCCATTGTTGACTGTGCCCGTGCCGAACTAGAATTATCAGCGATCTCCGACATCGATTCTGGCAAGTCATCTTTTCCTCGTGTCGTCGTCGCCGCGGACACGGACATCCCACCTATGTCTTCTGTTCGGGTACCGATCTCCTGCGACTATGCTTTCTCTAGCGCCATGTTCACACCGTCAGAAGCATTCACTTCTCGTAAGAACTTCATTCTCCCCTTTGCTCTTGTCACGTTCGAAGACTCCTGCTCCAGCATTTATGTCACGAACCTGCTTTCGGTCGCAGCCACAGTATTCCGCGGAGAATGTATAGGGCGTCTTGAGGAGATTGATTCTGTTTGCGCTAGCCAACTGCTCGATCGCACAACAAGCCTCCAGGTCGCCAGCGTTGATCTCGTTACCACGTCCAACACATCTTCCCTAGACGCTTTCCTTCCATCAATTGATTCGGACCTTCCTATTGCTCAACGCACCCAACTCTTGAAGCTTCTCGACCGCTTTCGGACGTCTTTCGACTACAAGCAAACCAGTTTGGGTCGAACGTCTGCCATCGTCCATCATATAGACACCGGCAGCCATGCACCCCTGCGACAGCGTCCATACCGGGTCTCTCAAGCTGAACGCAGAGTTATTGATGACCAGGTGACTGATATGCTTAGTCGTGGCGTTATACAGCCGTCCCACAGTCCTTGGGCCTCCCCGGTGGTACTTGTGAAAAAGAAGGACGGTAGCATCCGATTCTGTGTTGATTATAGGCGCCTTAACAAGATCACACGCAAAGATGTCTATCCGCTCCCCAGAATCGATGACGCGCTCGACTGTTTGCAAGGCGCGGAGTTCTTTTCTTCACTGGACCTTCGATCGGGGTACTGGCAGGTACCTATGGATGAAGCTGACCGCCCAAAAACTGCGTTCGTAACTCCTGACGGCTTGTACGAGTTCAACGTGATGCCGTTTGGCCTTTGCAACGCCCCCGCCACCTTCGAGCGTCTTATGGACAACATCCTTCGAGGTCTCAAGTGGAACACGTGCCTTTGTTATCTGGACGACGTCGTAGTTTTTTCAAAGGACTTCGACACACATCTTCTGCGCCTCGCAAGTGTCCTGGAATGCCTCACACAGGCTGGTCTACAACTCAATATGAAGAAGTGTCACTTCGCCGCCAGGAAGCTCACCATCTTGGGACATGTTGTCAGCAAGGATGGCATTCTACCTGACCCTGCAAAGCTCCGCGCTGTCGCCGAGTTTCCCAAGCCATCGACCCTGAAAGAACTCCGGAGCTTCATAGGCCTATGCTCATATTTTCGGCGATTCGTTCGTGATTTCGCATCCATAATGGCCCCTTTAACACGCCTACTTGCTGATAGCCACGGTGTCATGGCATGGTCTTCCGCTTGCGACGCCGCATTCGCGAAATTACGTCGTCTGCTGACATCGCCACCGATTCTCCGTCACTTTGACCCAGACGCCCCTACCGAAATCCACACGGACGCCAGTGGAGTCGGCCTTGGCGCTATTCTTGCTCAACGCAAATCTGGCTTCGACGAGTACGTTGTTTCTTACGCAAGTCGCACTCTCACCAGAGCTGAAGAAAATTATTCGGCCACGGAGAAAGAATGTTTAGCCATCGTTTGGGCAATTACAAAATTTAGACCTTACGTATATGGCCGCCCATTTGATGTCGTGACTGATCACCACGCCCTCTGCTGGTTATCTTCACTGAAAGATCCATCTGGTCGTCTAGCTCGATGGGCATTACGTCTCCAAGAATACGACATCCGCGTCGTCTACAGGTCAGGCCGTAGACATTCAGATGCCGACGCTCTTTCCCGCTCTCCCCTTCCCCATGACTGTGGCAACGGGTCTATTTCCAGCTACGATTCTGCGGCCCTTACACACGCTGACATGCCTTCTGAGCAGCGTCAGGATCCTTGGATAGTCTCTTTAATCGAGTTCCTTTCTAAGCCATCACCACGTACCGCCACTCGCTCGCTGCGGCGCACAGCTCGACATTTCACCATCCGCGATGGGCTCCTATACCGCCGCAACTATCTATCTGATGGTCGCAAGTGGTTGTTGGTGATTCCTCGCCACCTCCGTGCCGATATCTGTGCCTCCTTTCACGCGGATCCCCAATGCGGCCACGCTGGTGCAGTGTTGTACGGAACGGCGTTCCAAGGAACGACGTTCCAGGAACTAGTTCCTTTTTGGAGGAACGGAGGAACGCCACCGTTCCATTGAGAATCGGTGGAACTGTAACGGTAACTCGTTACGTTTACACAGGAACGGCAGAGGGAACGGCGTTCCTTCTGCAAACGTTCCTCGGCATTGAACAGGCGCCCGCACACAGCACATCATGCAGAACAGGGTGGAATGGCGACCGCGTGAGGCGCAAGAATCTACCGCTCGCCTGTCATTTGCCTACGCTGCATCGTCGTTTTTCAATTTAAGGCGCCCGCCGGGAGCGCAGAGAAGCGCGCGATGTCAAGACCGACCACGCGTGGGAGGAACAGCTGATTTTTTTTCTTTTTGTCTGAGCCAGTCTGACAGCAATCACGGGCCGTTCTGGAGTGTAGACACACCTTGGAGAACTTTTACTTGACATTCAAGAATCATTGAACCCCATTGTATGGCTGCCGCCAGGAAAGGGCACGCAATTTTTTTACCTTGGTGACTTTTTTGTTCGGCCAACTGGAAAGTAGTTCACAAAGGTTGCAATTTAGGCCTGTTGGTTTGCCATTAGTGGGTATAGCGTTGCGCACAAAGGACACAGACCTGTGCGCCCTGTGTGATACGTCGTCTGTTTATGCGAAACGTTATACCCACTAATCGAAAGTAGCTTTTGTGTGTGAGTGTGTGTGCGTGCGTGTGTGCGTGCGTGCGTGTGTGTGTGTGTGTGTGTGTGTGTGTGTGTGTGTGTGTGTGTGTGTGTGTGTGTGTGTGTGTGTGTGTGTGTGTGTGTGTGTGTGTGTGTGTGTGTGTGAGAGAGAGATGGGGGGCTGCGTATGCGGGTGGTTCTGCTGCGCATCCCCGTGGCCTGCCTTGTCTGCCTAGGGAAAAGGCTGCAGAAAATAAGTGAAGCACCGACGTGCTAACCACCAAAATCCCGCGCGGTGGCCTCCCACTGCGCATGAATGGTCTTCTGCCGCAACGTAGCGGTGGCGAAGTTACACTTTGGTTCTGAACTTTAGGGAGCCTACATGAACGACCGTTTACTACCCCTTGGCAGTGAGCGCCTCGCCACGTGCAGCGTACTCTTCCGACGTTTTAGTGGTTTTATCTTCGGGCGCTGCCGACTGCGAAGCTTCGGACCAGTTCCTGGGAATATTTCTCTCGTCGCGTGGTCTTTAGTGGCTGGCTCGGTCCTCCCTTTAGTATCTCGTGCATGCCGCCGCCAGCTATCCACAAACCTTTTTGACACTCGCTTGCGTAAATAGCGGGGAAGAGGACCGTGGCGCCTGTCCGGTGCCTTCGATGGTTTCGTTTGGGCAGGCATCCCTTCAACATGCGAGTTATCTCCGCGGCTATCGGTCTATAACGTTGATTATACTTCAGTTCGACAGCCGCCGCACCGATAACGACTGTCATGCAATAAACGATACGCGTACATCCATTCCTGTTGCGCCCGCTGAGCCTGCCCTCGCCCCTACGACCACTGTTGACTTGTCCCTATTTGTGTACAACACGGCAGTACCCTCAAGCACTTGATGGAACGGCTCTTCAACACTGCCAACGAAGTGCTGTCGAGAAAATAGGTTCCTCAGTCGGATACCAACATCGAGACGCGACTCTAACAAGGGACTTTACTAAGCTGCCAATATGTATCCTGGACATTATTTTCTATTCCGACTGCGATATTGAATCAGCACTCATTAAACGCATATGTATAGTTCTTTTCGGTAGTGGTTTCCTGACAAGAAACATGTTTATATTGGTGCTTGTGTGGGAATTTCTATTTGAATATCTGAAGCGCAGTATTCTGACAGCGCATTTGAAGACTGGCGTGGAAAGTGCCCCATGTGTTGCACTTGTAATATATGAGCACAAAAGTTGCAGTTAGACATGTCTGTAGTATGACCGGCGGTCTCTAATAAAATTCGTCTAGGAGCGTTTCTTTGGGTTCATTTTATCTACATATGTAGCTCAACGTTGCCTTTGAATTACTCACTTCATTTCGCCTGAGGGTTATCCGGCACTGTATTTTGATTAAAAATTCAAATGTAACGTTAAAGTAACGACACGTTCCAATTCTCGAAATGTAACTGGAACGAGTTCCTTTCGTATTGAGGGAACTTGTAACGGGAACTCGTTCCAAGATTGGGAAGGAACGAGGAACGAGCTTTCGTTCCTGTATTAGAGGAACGTGTACAACACTGCGCTGGTGTAATCAAAACCTATGCACGCCTCCGGCTGCGGTACTACTGGCGTGGCATGTACCGCTTCGTCCGCCAATACGTGCGTTCATGCTCCAAGTGTCAGCGCCGGAAGAGCCCCCCACGTATAGTCAATGGACCGCTCCAGCCGTTGCCTTGTCCCTCCCGGCCTTTTGATCGCATCGGGATTGATTTGTACGGCCCCCTTCCATACACACCAGACGGGAACCGCTGGGTGATCGTCGCTATCGATCATCTG
>NW_023616305.1:27500-60001 GCF_013339695.2 Rhipicephalus sanguineus
GGTGCCTGCAGGAGGGAGGGAAACGACGTTTCATTTCCGAAGCGGCCGCTTCGATATTCAGTGCCGTCGCGAACGGTGCAATGCCGTCGCGAACGGTGACTTCCATTTCGTCACGGTTCAGAAGCCGCGGAAGAAGTGGATTAACTTTTCCTTAAGTGCCTCAGCGTGGTCGCGTGTTTCGCGGAGTGAAATAAATTTTAAGAGTGGGAGAGGAGGAAACGATAATGTGCGGAGGCGCGCGTCATCGACATCTTTACCGCGCTTTCGATATTTTTCATCCTAATTTCTTTTCATTTTTTTTCTTCTTTTTTTTTCGCACACGCGCTTAGTTATCCTGTTTAACTTTTCGCGACTACCTCGAGATGATTTCATCGAGTCCATAAGCAGCGGAAGCTCTTCTATATGCCGTCTCTTCGGTTTTCATGGTGCCCTTTTTTTTTCCACATTTTTCCTTTTTTCGGGGAGGAGGCTTTGAATTCCATTGACTTTTCGGCTGTTTGGCAGCCGTGTCTGTGTCTGACATTTTTCTCAACTCGACTGCCGTTTAGGCTAATCGGTGAGTGTTCAAGGACACGAAATAGAATGCTTCCGAGACGTGCGCTAGTTGTGCGTGCGCACAGCGATGAAAAAGGGGGGAAGGGAGGTTAGAACAAGCTGTCAAAAAGCAGCGTTGTAAGGTTAGAACAAACTGTTAAGAAAGGCCTTCCTGAATTCGTTGGCGTCGACGATAAAAGCGACGAAAGCATCAGCGCAGGTTGCGAAGAGCGAAACTCTTATTCAGAACTAACAGGGGTAAACGTTCGGGCTTGCTGGTAGCACTGTAGTAACAAATTTAACGCGCAGTAACGTGTGGTGTTAACGCGATAGCGTTAAAGAGCTCGTTTCGCGGAAATTTCGGTGTGGGCGTCGGTGACGGCGTCGTTGGTTGTGAGCGAAAAAACACCATCTTGTCCGTGACCGAAAAATCGAGAAAGATTCAAATAAAATAAATAAAAATCTTCGGGTTCGACGAATCGAACCCAGGCCGTCTGTGTGGCAAGCAGCTGTTCTACCACAGAGCTACGCCATTTCTTGAAACTGCTTCGAAGAAAGAAAAAAAAAAAACACTATACGAATGGCACGTAGTGGCTCCCCTTAACGCGTCTAATATTGCGTGGCAGAAGCGTAGAATCGCGCCAGGCGTCAGTACATGGGAGTTACGCAACAACTGGGTGTTTTAAAAGCCCACCCATTACAAATCGCTCAGACATATTTAATCATCATTATTAGCAAAAGCATCAACAAAGTGAGCAGCTGGATAAGATCGCGTGTTGCTGCCTTATGGACGCGTAGTGGGCCCTTCGCTGATTCGCAAAAGAGATAATTATGGCGTAGTGGGCACTTAACAACTGTACTTGCCGTAGGCATTCTAGGGTAGTTTGAAACGGACAATGTTACGCGCACAGTCGTTCGTTTCATTTACGGCACGACTGAGGCATGCACCGAGAAACGAAGCTAGGCTAACAATGGAAGGCGATGCGCAAGGGGCCCGCTTACGCTATCACGTTCTGCTCTTCAGGGCGAAGCTCAAGCGCCCTCCAAGTTTTTCCTTCTTCGTCTTCGTTCTATTGTTCGAGCGCTTACAGCTTGTTTAAAACGAACTTCTGTCACACAAATAACGCGGAAGCAGTATGTTTCCGAACTTGCATGTACGAAATGCGATACACTGCGCATCCATCAAACGCGTTTCGCAGGCACTGCTCAAGCCTCCATAGCGCAACTGGTAGCGCTGCTGTTTGGTGGTCCGGGTGTACTGGGCTCCTTTCTTGCACTCGAGTCGGTGGTTTCTTTCACTCCACTGTTTCTGTGGAGCTCGCTCGAGGGCGCACCAACTGTTGCTACCCGCACGCACGCTGGGCGACCTACAGTATATCGGAGGTTGCTCATCGGGTAATCCCAGGGGGCGCCTCGATCGCTCTCTTGTGTCGCAAGAGGAAAGGGGGAGGAGAGCGTGTCACTCGTGTGACATCCACTGCGGCCTTCTGCGTGCCTCCGTGTGTGTCCCTGCGAGGCGCGCGTTATTCGAGTGGGCGCGTGACTGGCGTACCCGCGAGAGCGAAATTGGAGGCTGCTCGCGCCTGCTCTGATTGCTGTCGGCGTAGCTCTAGCTGGATGCCACTGTATTCTTTGGCCGTGGTTATTCTCTCCTCCGGGCATGCGCGCTCTCTCTCTCTCTCTCGTCTTTCTGTCAGTCACGTACCGCGCTTAGGGGGAGCACGGAGAGATTCCGGACTGTGGTTCTCTTGCCGCTGCAGCCTCGGAGTCGAACTCGCTCCTGTCGCCCGTCGACGTTGAGGGGAACGTGCCAGTCGCCTGCAGCTTCGGACGACTTTTCCGAAATCGACCTGTCTGTCTGTCCGTCTTCTTCTCCTTCTAGTTCCGAGCACCGTATAGCCGGATATGTATATGGAGCCGTGACATCTCTGGCTCTGACGAGTGTCTGCTGTAAAGAGATATCCTCTGTATGTAGCTTTCATTCCTCTGCACCTATTTATCCTGAAAGTTCTTTCTTTCTTTCTTTCTTTCTTTCTTTCTTTCTTTCTTTCTTTCTTTCTTTCTTTCTTTCTTTCTTTCTTTCTTTCTTTCTTTCTTTCTTTCTTTCTTTCTTTCTTTCTTTCTTTCTTTCTTTCTTTCTTTCTTTCTTTCTTTCTTTCTTTCTTTCTTTCTTTCTTTCTCGACGATATCGCTAAGTTTCCTTGCAATTTCTTTTCGCTTTGTTGCTTCTAGCAGGCAGTTCTGCCTTATGCTTCCTACTCTTCTTCTTCTTCTTTTTATTTTCTTGTTTTCTTGCCGGACGCCGATGCCGAGCCAGTTTCCTCAGAAGATGGAAATTGGCTCGCACATTGTCGTTTCAGGCGTGTTTACCGTTACGAGGAGCCGGAGAACGATGGCTTGCTTCTTCTTCTTCATCGGACCGATACTTGCTTCCCATCGTCCTCTCTGCCGGCAATCCTTCCGTTTGCCCTGCAGGCGCTCCTTCGCTGGCAAGTACATAGGAGCGGGCTCTCTGCGACCGGAAAGGAGTGCGATGGGGAATAAGTTCGTAGCGACGACGGGGAGTTACGGATTCATGGAGTGTTTTCCGGCGTCGGCGAAGACGCTGTGTGCGCCGGAGCAATTTCACCCCGACAGCGCGGCAAAGTGTTTTGCGATGTCATCGTTCGGCGTAGGTAAGCTAATATTTGTTCTAGCCTATACGGGGCAGCAACGCAGTATCATTTGAAGACCGAAACATTGATGCGACCTCGTACATGCATTGGATAAAAATCAAGCAGAGACACTAGCTGTGTTTTTTCTATACCCGCATTGCTGAAAAAGCGCTGGCCCCGTAATTGGATCAACGACGAAAGCGCTCCTTGGAGCGCCGCTTTTCCGTTTTGTGCTCTTATAGGTTCGTTATCTTCCGCCCCATCTTTTGGCGCTGCTCTTGATCGGGTTCGTGCTTGCGACGGTATCGGGGCGTGGGCTATGAGCGCGCTCAAGTGCCCTTTGTCTGAACTTGGTTGCGCGGCATTTCCAATGGCCCCGCGTGCATAGCTAACTAGTATTTTTTTGTAGCGTCAGCTACACTTGCCTAGCCAGAGCCGATTTCGCGTGGATCCTCATGAGCCGTGCTGCACATGCGCGATGATCAGTGATGTCACACAGCTGGCTCACCGGAGCCGGCATCTCACGCGCTCTCCGCCACCGCCGCGCGCGACGCGCCGCTACTGGTCTGCGCATTCGAGAGGAGTGACGTCGTAGCCATGGCAGACACACTGGCGCCGGCGCGCGCGCAGCTATTCGCCTTCGCTGTGCAGTCGCCGTCTGACACTGCGCTGGAGCCGCTTGATAGCGCCTCTGACTGGCGTTTGCAGGTGGGTAACGCCATGGAGGAGAGCGCAAATGCTGCTCAACGGCGCAGAAGAGCGGATAAGCTTACCTCATCGGATACCGAAGCCTGGCAATTAGCGGTTCATCGTACCAAGAATGAACAGAAGGCTAATAATCCTAGACAATCTGGAAAGCTAAGAATAATCAGCTAACTTTTGCTAACGCTACGTATATCCTGGCGTAGCCGAGCTAAGCCACTGCAATTTTTTTTTCATTTCCTTCGTATTCGCGATATAAATGCGTGCACTCGCTCACGTATGGTTTTTATTTCGCGTTCTCGCAAAATTTGTGGCTTGTCTGCGAATTAATGCTGAGTCGATTCAGCGCGCTTTCTCGCCGAATACGCATCAGTGGTCTCGCGCTCACGCATACCCTACCGCCGCCATTTGTCTCGCATATAGTGCTACATATATGCACGATCCCGCTGGTACCGGTTTCCTTCATATTAGTTTCTGACACTTGACTCCTCTTTTCCGCCGTGCATGCATGCGTGCCCGAAATTCATGTATATCCTGATACATAGGCCACGTATTCGTTAACGATATCAGACCTCCCCTCCCCCTCCCCTTTACATATGTTTTAACTTCTGTGGGATACTCCTGCTCGAGAAGCATTATGCTGACGATGCTATAACGACATTTTAAGCGCAACTGGTTGGACGAAACCCGAGGCCTTTCCCCGCTATTAAGCAGATTGCTGCTCCTGTGATCGTTCACTGTGGGATGTGTTTAGCAATTTTTCCTGTTTTTTTTTTTTCGCCTTTATTTTTAACCTTTTTTTACCTGCGTATCGACAGGCCTGTCAGCGTTAATTGTCTTTGTACGACGCGCCCCCTTCTAGATGCTGAAGAGCTGGAAGAAAAGAAACACCTCCGTCGCGATTCCTCTCGAATTACCGGGTGGCGCTCGCGTCGCTCGGTAAAGAAGCGCACGTTTCACGGTAACGCGCGCGTCATGCATGCGCATACCCAACGCGACGGTGCTGTCGACGTCGACCAAGTCTGTCGTGTCTGTACCGTATTTTCTCACGCATAGTCCGCACGCGCAGAATTTGAGATGCCTCCTCGATTGTTCGCAGCTGTTTGTCGCTATTATTTTTTTCAAGGAGCGCCGGTATTATCCTCAGTGAAATTGTGTGCTTGAGAGATAGTGTCTGATGGGACAAACAATAAAGCGTGTGATTGTGCTTAATTGGTCCTGATTGAAATCGATTATCTTGACATACCTTTCAATTACGATAAGTATGACGTTCGTTTACAAGACGTATAATCTTGATCCTTGTTTAATTTTGCATTTATCTTATTGCATAATTGTGCTTCTTACCTCGTGTAACCGGTGGTTACCTTAGATAACGTTCAATTGCTTCATTTTTTTTTAAATACATATATCTTACGTGTAGCAGCTTTAACTTCCAGTTCATTACTTCATTAACCTTCGGCTACCTCCAGCTATACTTTTACCTACATCGGTAGCCTGTAAGATGTCTTGCTTGAATTCGCATATTTTACTGTCTAGATGCGCATCACTTTTACACTTCTACCTCAGACCGGCTACACCGCGATCACATACGAGCACTTTTTTTCACTTTGACATTCCTAATTCTGACGGATTAATAATCAATAATCAGTTCGCAATTAAGTGAAGACCGCACAGAATGCTTTTGCATCACAACCTCGCAATCAGCGGCAGAAGTGAAACCCTGCATGCCGCTGATGCCGATGTCGTGGCACAGTTTGAAAATGTGGCTCTGTCAGTAAATCTCATTTTTAAGGCATTGTATCTGAATGCGGAACAATATTTCTATTGTACACTTGGCTAGATGCCCTTGAAGTAAGGGAATGTCGTTGCCGTTTTTTATCTTGATTTCTTTTACTAGAATGATTTATTTCTCGTGCTTACCATACCTGCTTGATTAGCAGCAGGTGAGGTGTCGCACTGCTAAACTCATGGGCGCGGGTTCGACTCCCGGCCACGGCGGCCGCACTTATGGATGGGAACGAAATGCAAGAACATCAGTGTACTTAGATTTTGGTGCACGTGAAAGAAGCCTAGGTGGTCTACGTTTCTCAAAGCCTGCCCCCACGATGGCCACTACGGCGTGCTTCATAATCATGTCGTTGTTTGGCGCGTAAAACCCCATAAATTATTTCATTACTTCTTGCGCTTGCATATTATGCGCGAGTTGTTCGCGCGGAAACATGCGGATATCTGCGGTACTGGAGTGTTTTAGCAGTGCCGGTTTACTGTACGGTTTGAAAGGAGATGCCTTACCGTCAGGATCGGCACGTAGCTTTTTTTTATAAACTTCTTTAGCCGGGTGAATTGCTCGTTGCGTACGGTAACGTGATGAGATGATCACCGCGGCTTATAGAGATCTTATAAAGTCTACGTGCCGACCGCGACGGTACGGTATTTCCGCACTTACCGCGCGGTATTGTACCGTCGCTACTAAAACACCCGCCTCGAGTGCGGTCCGTTCGCGCTTATTTTGTGCGAACCATCTTGGAGGCCATGCATATTTTTGTATGGCTCGTGTACGCACGCCTACGCGTGGCGCTCGTCACAGCTGCTCACCCACGCCTTTTTTTGACGAGGGGTGAGAGCCCAGTTCGTGGCCGCGCGTAATTAAACTGGGCGTCGCGTTTCGCGCGAACTCGTTAAAGACTTCTATGTATTGTTCTTTCTTTTGCGTTTTCTTCGGCGGCACCTATACTCGCGTGCGATTAAGCTCTCGTTTCTTTCTGCGCTCTTTAAGAAAGCATTTTACAGCGAAGGTGTGTATGGCTGTAGGTTCTGGCGGATCGCATCCGCGCTCAAAAGGCTACAATTTTTAGCTAACCTATTAACTCGACTAATCCGGCCTTGCGTCGAAAAAATTGACATGACGTAAATGTACACATGAAGGTGTATGATTTCGCCGACGTGGCAGAATGACGTGAGGAATTTTGCCTGAAAGACAAGAAGACCACTTCCATAAGAAACGAACGTCATGCCATGTGTTTACTTTCGAAGCAACGGGGATCCCTGCGTACTCATCATCATCAGCCTGTCTACGCCCACTGCAGGGCAAAGGCCTCTCCCATGTTCCGCCAATCAACCCGGTCCTGTGCTTTCTGCTGCCACGTAATACCTGCAAACTTCTTAATCTCATCTACCCACCTGATTTTCTGTCTCCCCCTTACGCGTTTGCCATCTCTTGGAATCCAGTCAGTTACCCTTAATGACCACCGGTTATCCTGCCGACGTGCTACGTGCCCGGCCCATATCCATTTCTTCTTCTTGATTTCAACTATGATGTCATTAACCCCCGTTTGTTCCCTGACCCACTCTGCTCTCTTCCTGTCTCTTAAGGTTACACCTATCATTTTCCTTTCCATCGCTCGCTGCGTCGTCCTCAATTTAAGTTGAACCCTCTTTGTAAGTCTCCAGGTTTCTGCTCCGTAGGTAAGTACCGGTAAGATGCAGCTGTTATATTATATACCTTCCTCTTGGGGGATAGTGGTAGATTACCATTCATGATTCGATAATGCTTGCCGAATGAGCCCCAACCCATCCTTATTCTTCTAGTTATTTCACTCTCATGGTTCGGCTCCGCGGTTACTACCTGTCCTAAGTAGACGTACTCCTTTACAACTTCCAGTGTCTCGCCACCTATCGCAAAGCGCTGTTCTCTACCAAGATTGTTCCTTCGTACTACAGGATTTCATTTGGAGACCGCCGTTGATGAGATAATATTCGTCATGCGCAAGAGAAACACCGGGACATTTGAGTGTGTACGTCTCTGTATTCGCTCAATATAGTCACTAATATTAAAATATGAATTCACTATAGCAATGTGCACTATACCATACCCTTCATTGTCACAGCTTCGCTGGCTTCCATCTGCAATGTAGTGGAACGGCCCCCCTTTTTTTTTACCTGTTTGGCAAGAAGCAATGCGCCGGAGCTCAGCCGCATACTGGTGTAATACAGGTAGGAGTTACACCGGGGTTAAAATGTGTTATTTCGACACTGTCGGCAATGACACGAGTTGTCTTTCCAGCCGCTTTAACGTTTCTCCTTCAAATACATTTCCATATTTCGATGAAAATCACACTCGCTTCCGCGTACTCTTGCTGTGGATTTACGGCTTCTTTCATGCACGTGCTCGTAAGTTACAAAAAATAAAAAAATAAAAATAACGGAAAACTCGAGTCTCTATTTCCTTTAGCTCCGCAGAAATCTCGATGAGAAATGCTCAGGCGTTTTTTCGTAACAGCTGAGCTGCTTTTCAATCTATGCCTTTGAAGCTGCGCTATAACAAGAAACGCGGCAATGTGTATTACTTTAACTGTCTGAATTTCTTTCCTTTTTCTGTCTGTCGCAGTTGCCTCGCAGGTACGTTTAAAAAGAGACTCCTTCGATTTCCTTTTTTCTCTGAGCACCGAGTTTTACAGGAACGCGGCGAGTTGAAAGTGATCAACAAGCATTCGAACGAGAAATGCCCGGGGCAACAGAGTACAGGACTGGAGCTGCAGTGCTTGAATTGAGGAGCTTGTCTGCTTCGCCAGGATTTTTTAGGGCGCTGGAGCGTCGCGTCGGGATTTTTTGTTGTCTTAAGCGCCGCTGCACAATGTTTCACCGTGTCTTGCGGAGTAAATCAATTTAAGAATGAAAACAGATGGGAGCACATACCGTAAGCTTTACGGTTGCGAAATCATGATCGGGAGATAGCATTCGAAAAGAAATGATTTATTTCAGTTATGGAAAAAGATTAACAAGCTAGCGAAGGCGCCCCGCTGAACGATGGCAGGAACGGAAAATTTTAGGCGTAGCGACAGGAAGACTGCGGGCGTTCATATAGGGGAACCAATAGGTGATCTTCTGGCGAACCGACTGCTTTCTGAGGAATAACTTGGAGGACGCTTGAGCTTCGCCTTCAAGCGCACAACGCTTCATCATAGTCGGGTCCCATTGGCATCGCCGTCTCATTCGGGCTTCGCTTCCCGGCGGACACCACAACCGCGCCGCGAGTAAAGCAACGTGTGTGCGCGTCACGTTAACCGGTTTAGAGGAGAATGCGTGCCTCCTGCAAATACTGGTGGGTTGTGCCCACTCCGCGATTATTCATCGTTGTGCGAATTACCGATGTGCCTATATATAATACGCGTCCGTAAGGCAATACGCGCACGTTCGCAGCTGCACACATCGTTGATGTTGATGATGAGGCTGTTGCTGATGCTGTTATGCTTGAACACTTTGTACTGGGTGGTCTTTTAAACCACCCGCTCGTTGCGCAATTTACATGGTGTGATGCCTGTAGTGCTATTCTAGGCCACGCAATATTACGTGTGTTGACGCGACGCCTCGCCCTACGTGACGTCTGTACAGGTTTTCCTTTTCGAAGTAGTTTCAAGCACAAGCGTGGCTCTGTGGTAGAACACCTGCTTGCCACACAAACGGCCTGGGTTTGATTCCGACTCGGACACATGGTTTTTATATGCATCTATGGCGATTTTTAGCTCACGGATAAGGCCGGTTTTCCGCTCAAGACCCAACGACGCCGCCGCCGTAATTCCTGCGACACGGGCTCTTTAACGCTATCGTGTGTAGAACTGCACCATCGGCGTTAGTGAGCCGTGTTAACCAGACCGCTAATAAAATCTCAACGGTGACAACAGCTGCGCTGTTCGCCGAAAGGGTGCGTCCTTTAGAAGAAGTTCGCCGACGAGGTCGCGTTTGACCCCTCCCCCTGCGAGGGCGAGGCATGTCGCCGCGATTCCACGCGCGTAACGTCAAAAGCCGAGAGACTCTTTCGTCGTCTCGATCACGTCGCGACGCGTGGTACGTGCGTCAGAGTGCGTGTCTCGCGGTGATTGCGTGCTAACGAGCGCTTTGTTTCTCGGAAGCGTCTAATCTGGTGTCCGCTAAACGACTCCCAAGAATTGAGAGAGAGAGAGAGAGAGAGAGAGAGAGAGAGAGAGAGAGAGAGGGGTTAGATAGTGTCTGGTAAAGGATTGTGAAGAAGGCTGAGGGGGAAGGGGTGTTTGAAACAAAGCGGCGTCAGACTTAAAACAAAATGACGTGTACGCTACATTATTCTCGGTCGCGTTATCGTGACAGGGTGTGTGCCGAGGTCTCCGCCAGTATCGCCCTGTTTACTAAAGCGCGTGCTCTCGCATGTAATCGGGCGGTGGCCCTTTTTGTTCGTGTATATTTTTTTTCTCGCAGTGCTCGAGCGAAGGCTTGACTTTCCCCTCCCCAATTATACCTCTATCTGCGCCAAAAAACAACAAAACAAGAAAGACAGGAACGGGAAACAATAAACAAAGCTGCGTGTTTGGTTTGCTAAGCCGCTCGCCTTTATGCGTAAGCTTGTGCGTGTTCGCGAGTCATTGGAAGGCAAGCTGCGGGCGCAAACAAGGGGAGCGTGCTTGTTTTGCCCAAGCATGTTCTCACGTCGAAAAGGCCGCGCGAAGAGTGGTGCTGGTAAACGGCGATGCGATCACGCGCGGCGTTTAGTGGCGTGAAAGGGCTCGGGGCGCGCGTTACATGATTTTGTAATGAAGAGCGAGTTTTGGGTATCTTCGTTTTGTGTGTTTGGCAACGAGGCCTGTTATTCAAGGGCTCGACCACGATAGAGGCATGAGCTGCGTCTTTCTGTATTGTATCTTTGTCGAAGCAGTTGAATTGGCAAGTGTAGTCCTGTAATATGTTATTCTCGCTGGCCGCCCCGCCACGGTGGTCTAGTGGTTATGGCGCTCGACTGCTGACCCGAAGGTCGCGGGATCGAACCCCGGCCGCGGCGGCTGCATTTTCGATGGAGCCGATAATGTTTCAGGCCCGTGTACTTAGATTTAGGTGCATGTTAAAAGAAGTCCAGGTGGTGGAAATTTCCGGAGCCCTCCACTACGGCGTCTCTCATAATAATATCGTGGTTTTGGGACGTTAAACCCCAGATATTATTATTATTATTATTCTCGCTGGCCACAAACTCACTTAGAGCCAGTGCGCGCACTCTCGACTTCCACTGCTACAGCTGTGAGCGCTTCTCGCACTGGGCTGCTTGCTTTCATAAATAAGAATAATTGTTGGGGTTTTACGTCCCAAAAGCACGATATGATTTTGACAGACTCCGTATAGTGGATGGCCCAGGAAATTTCGACCACCTGGGGTTCTTTAATGGGCACCTTAACCTAAGCACACGGGTTCCTCTAGCATTTTGCCTCCGTCGAAGTACAGCCGTTGCGACCGGGATTCGATCCCGCTACCTTCGGGTCAGCAGTCGAGCGCCATGAGTACAAGACCACCGCGGTGAGTGCATGCTTACATGACGACTGCGAAATGAAACTGGTTCTAGTGACGCGTCGGTGTGTGTAGTGGTCTATATATAGCGAGACGTAACGCCGTCGACTATACGGTCGTGACGCGTCGCAGCTGCATGGCGCCCGGTGTCGGTCGTCTCTCGACTGCGCGTCACGTAATGATATCGCGTTTGTGCCTTTCCTTTGCGCCCACGCGAAAAGCGGCGCCCGCAAGGGAGTCGCCGCGTCCGCGGCCTTTCCAACCCACGCGCGGCAGCAGTTTTCGGAGCACGCAGTTTGCGAAATTTTCCTGACTATTTTGCTCTCACGGATTGCTAATCGGCTGCGACCGAAGTCTTTTTTTTTTTTCTGTTTCTTGATCTTGTCTTCCGAAAGACATTTTGTAGTTTGAGTGCGGCGACTGCCTACTATAAAAGGACAGTTGCTCCGAGCACCATAGGCGTGCGCAGGGCAGCGTTCTCCATTGGAAAATAGAGGGGGGGGGGGGGAGGAAGGGGGTGAAGTTTCACCGCAGCGTATGCGTAGCCTGAACTGCGTCCGCAAAGCTGCAGCCTTTGGTGATGCGATACAACCTGTCGACGAGGCTGACTCTTCGAGGTCTTGGACAGCACTCAGATTCAAACGCGCGGCATCAAATTCTTTAATATGACTACAGGAATCCACAATTGGTCGAGATACTCACGTCATGTCGCGACGAATCTGGTCTCTAAAGATAATGTTGGCTCTGCTCTATGCGTTCGAGTCGAAATTACGCCGGTATGGCCCGAACTGAAGACGGTGGAAACGGAAGTGTGCGCGTTACTTAGCCCTAAATTGTCCTGTTTCAATCAGTGAGTAGTGTATATATATTTGGTCCTCGCATGGTACGCGCTAGCCATGCGACGTGCTTCGCGTTTAGAGCTTTCGCTCCGTAAGCGTTGCACCGTCACCCAACTAACGGAGGTAGCCAGTATAATTTAAGTGAAACGTAAGGACGAAATTCCACATGCCGTATATATTGATTGATTTCTGGGGTTTTACGTGCCAAAACCACGATATGATTTATGAGGCACGCCGTAGTGAGGGACTCCGGATAAATTTTGGGCACCTGGATTTCTCTAACGTGATTAAATCTCTAAATACTCGGGTGTCATTGCATTCCGCCCCTATCGAAATGAAGCCGCCGTAGCCAGGAATTAAACCCGCGTAGTCGAGCTTTGCAGCGCTACTCTTTACCTGCTAAGCCGACACGGGCGGTCACGTGCGGTATGCCTCAGTGCTTGCACGCAGAATTACTACTGTACGCGGAGACACATTTTCGTGTTTATTTCGCGCCTTTATGGTTTATTTTATTTCTTCGTGATTAGACTTATAACGACCAGAGGTTTCAGACACGCTCATGTTAAGTGCAGACGTTAAGTATAATAACTTTCCACCGCGCGTAAGAGTTTTAGCAGCCACGTACAGTCGGCGCCAAAAATTTGGAGACCACAAGTTGTGAGAAAACTTCAAATTTCCCAGTAATTTATCACTATATTCGGTCGAACTGCACAGTGCATATTGTTAGCGCGTTTTCCAAATGCCGGAAGTCTAAAAATTCAAGGCTGCCTGCCGAAGCAGCGGGAATATTCAACTTTTTCTCGTGTCTCGGGGTCCATGAACTTCTGACGCTAACTGTACATCGAAAGGTGCCTTGCGGCAGAGGTAGATCGATAATTAAGAAACCACTCTGTAGTGACCGCGGAAGTTTTATCTTCTATAACACGCATCTTTCTGTGGAGCTCGCTGGTATTCGTCTGCGACAGATAACGTATACGTGCGACCCAATTTCTGGCCTCTCGGTGCCCACGCGTGTACGACTGGACGTTATCCCGCGGTTTTCCTCCCGAATTAGCAACGACGGCGGCCAGATAATAAACCTCCGGGCAGCTCCATCACCGCACGCCGTTATTCTTATCTCGCTCCTAATTTTTTCGGAAACCCCGTGACTCGTATGTATGTATACGTGTAGTTTGGGTGGGGCCTTTTTCGACATTTCACGCATTACGGACGGGTTTGTTGGGCGTGGTGCCCTCGTTTTCTTTTTCTTATTTATTTTTGTGTTTTTTCTGGTATTAAGACAATCAGAACACATTTTTCGTATTTTTTTTTTCGCTGTTTGGTTTTCTCGAAGGGTTCGCGCCATTTTCGTTCTTCTTTTTTGGGGGTTGGGGTGGGGGGAGGGGGGTTCGTTGGATGTTACGCTTTGCAGAGAGGGGACTGTAGTTCGCGACACTTTAATTATTATCTCTTACCTTTGTTGAATCGCACCTTGAAGCAGTCCTCCTCACGCGTGTAGGCTATGCCACGGAAGTACGAAATATGAACAGTGCATGCATACTCGGGAACTTTCGCAATGTTGCCCTTGTGAACTATATTAAAGTCTTGAATTGGGCTGATGTGAAGCTCGCGCTATTGGTGCGCAGATTTTTCTTTCTCTGCTTTAAAGATTCAAGTCTACTCATTGGTTTAAAGACGCTTCCAACATACCAGATCAACTTTATTAACCCAGCTTGCCGAGTGCTTGAGAGGCCCCTCTTCCTTCCGTGCAAGCGACGAAACCTTAAAAAAGTAAACTGTGAAAAAATTAGGAAAGAAAGAAAGTGCGCGGTCCCGAGAGTGGGTATGTTCGTATTAATTTCACCGCGCTCGAAATCATAGACCGCATTAACAATCGTGTCGAGCAAGGCTGTCTCGTGTTCCGGCCTTTCATAATCGGCCACGTACGAACACGGGCCTGTCGAAACAAAGCCAAAAAACGAACCGCGATCGCTCTTTCGCCGTTCTCGCTTCGCGTTTTCGCTTATATAGGTCGCGAACTTAACGAGAAACTGGTTCTCGCCTTCGCCTCGGGACAAGCAGTTGAGGGCTCCCATTTTTTCGGCGATGAAAAACCTTGTCCAAACAAACGACGATACGTCGCCGCTTGGCCCCCTGTTTCTATTTCCGCACCCCTGTCCGCGATGTCAACCTTCTTTTTTTTTTCTCTGGTCGTTCTTCGCTCTGACCTCTCTTTCTACTGCTGTATATTGTTCAGTTCTCATCTTTCACCTACGCCCCCCCCCCCCCTTTGCTCCCCGCACACAGACACACCACTCACGCACAAACACCACCGCCTGGTGACCCAAGTGTAACGCTATTACTCATTTTGCTACGCCGAAGTGGCGTGTCGCGCGGATGGGCGCCTGATCACAGAGCGACTTCGCGGAGCCGAGCCGTTGGCCGAGCTCTCTTTCTCTCTTTCACTCCGCCTCCTATACTTCAAAGCCGAAGGGGCTGCCGCTGGTTTGTAATTACAGGACCCCGGCATTTCTGCCTGCTCCCTCCCCCTCCCACTATCGTATTTATCTTTATTTCTTATAGAAAAAGAGAGCCCTTCAGACTGCCGGTACTTTAGGAGCAGCCTCTCCGTTTTCCCGGATGATAACGCTTCGTAACGTTCGGCGTGCCACTTTGTGCGATCAAATAGATGGCGTTCGCTTGCTTTCCGTAATGTACCCGTGTTTTCTTCTGGCGGTGTTTACACTGTCAGTCTCTCTCTCGGGCACTTTTTCTTGTGTAGCGTTCTATTCAACTACCACAGTTTGGTTTACTTGTTTCCGTGTATCTCTTACAGATGAACAGTATTGTGTGTGTGTGTGTGTGTGTGTGTGTGTGTGTGTGTGTGTGTGTGTGTGTGTGTGTGTGTGTGTGTGTGTGTGTGTGTGTGTGTGTGTGTGTGTGTGTGTGTGTGTGCGTGCGTGCGTGTGTGTGTGTGTGTGTGCGTGCGTGCGTGCGTGCAGACGTACAAAACGTACTCGCGCTCACAGTAACACACAAACGTGGGCACAACCGACTGCTTTTTTTGTCGTACATCTTTCCCATTGTTTACAGAATGTCTTTAAACATTAAACTATGACGTGTGCCGTGAACTGTTGGCCTAATTCTAGGGGTATTTAGTTACACTTGCGAAGAAAGCTTAGATAACCTCGCTCAACTTTTCAGAGTTCGATGCACTGCTTGAGTGAGCCTGTAAATGTTACTTCGCCTGCGGCGCGGGTGTACTGCGGGAAAGAGAAAAATGCTGCGACCCTGCGGCAATAATCTGTGCATATATAACCTTTGTGTGTGTGCAGTCTTTGTGTAGAGCCACAGAGGTCGCAAATTCGGCCACACGAAAAGTGCATAAAATTCGTTTTCTGGTTATTTCTTTCTTTCTTTCCCGGAAGAACGAAGGGACGTCGATGTAGCGTTGTGTTTCGAAGACCGTATTCCGACAGTGTCATGCACGAAAGTTTAAGTGCTTTGCCATAAACCGGGGCTTTGCAACAGATGTGCAATCTTGTTGCTCATTAAACTTTTAAACGTGCTGAAGCATAATATGGGCGTAAAGCTTCAATAATTAGTTCAAAGCCTATGTGCTGCTCTTTGCCAATCTAGATTGGCAAGTTGGTATCGGAAGGATTTTGCAGTTAACCGAGCACGTTTCACTCAAAGCCGGTGATTTATCGCGGCTAGGCTTTTGTAGGTATATATTGTTACGTCGCGCTGCACAGAGCGCTGTAAAGCGTGCGTAGCTTTTATTTAATGAATGCGCACTGTAATGTCATAGCGATGCATTTTTGTTTTGCTCGAGCTAGTTAAGTTATAAAGCTTTCGCCTCTTTACTGCGACCACCATTTGGCATTCGGAGTCTTCTTTCTTGTTTTTTTTCTCGCGTGCAGCTTTTATCGTTTGCTACACCCGTGTGTGCATGAGGTCAATCTTTTTTGCCGTTTTTTTTTAAATGTGCGTTTGTTCCCGCGTAACTAAGCTTCGCTAGTCTCGCGCCTCCAGTTCGTTGTTGCTGCTGACGTCGGCGAATGTGCTAATTAGCGACGTTCTTAATTTCTGTCGCATTTCTCTGTTTCTCTCTCTCTCTCATTTGGCGCGCTCGTTTGTTCCTACCATATCTTTTCTTTCTGTTTTGTTTTTCAACCACCTCTCGATTCTCCATACTGAGCAGCAAGGCGAATTGTTACCGCGGGATCCTTTCGTGTTTTTTTTTCTTTTTAGTTTGAGGGTTGGAGGTACCTGTGTTTATTTCTTTTTCTTCATCACATAGCTCGTTTGGCCGAAAAAATGATAAGAATGTGATCTCTTTTGCCGCGCGATGGTCGCTAAAGAGTGCGCGCGGGAAGTTGTTCGCGATGGACTTCGTTAACCTAACGGCATTTTCAGGACTTCGCAAACAGGCCTCGTGAACTTAAAGCTGCAGAGTTTTGTGAAAACCATCGATTTCAACTTTCTTTCTTTCTTTTGTTTGTTTGTCGCTCTGCGAACGCCACTTCGGCTCCTCTTGAATTTTTTAGCGTGCACGCGTCCCGATTTTGAAAAGAGCAAAGAAATACTGTAGTTTATTACTTCTTTTTTCCTTTTCATTGCCGGCAAAGTCTCCTGATTGGCGGAAACTAGACTTCTCGCTGTACTTGTTTTCATTTAGTTATACGAACTCTTTAGTTACACGTATCCATCATCAAACTTAACCTGAGCGATGGCCACACACCTGCAGCGGCTTAACATTTAACAAACACGCCCTGTGTGCACAGGAACCAAAATCTTGTTGATTCCAAGTGAGGACGCGTTAAGCTGGCGCACGCAAGACACCACAACTAAAATATCTGGCGCCCTCGACTTTGAAATCGCAAGATAAAGAAAATTGGTTAAGGTTAGGGTAACGCTTACACTACATGCTCTGATCAATAGCTTGTGTATTTATATGTGTTAGCGGCATGAATTCGGTTCAATACTGCTGCATTAAAATTGATCTTGACAATATTTGCGCAAAAACACACGGACAAAAAGAAAAGTCACAGTTTCGCCGCAAGGACGAAGCAATGAATGCGATAGCAACAAATTGTAACGTCCCGCGAAGAACGGCAAGTTGCTCGAAGTTTGCAGCGCGCTGCTCAAGCACAAAGGGCGCACCAAAAGAACACACACAGGACGAGCGCAAACTATATAACCACTGTCACAGCTCGACACCTAATGCGCGCTGCTCAAACACAAAGAAAAACGCACGAAACGAACGCACAGGTATACACAGGACGAGCGCGAGCTAAAGGATGTCACAGTTGTTACTTTGTGTTTGAATAGCGCGCTCCTTTCGCAAACGTGGCCGCTGCAGCGAGCAAAGTGACCTTTGTGCGCTGTGTAAATTCAACGCAAACATTGCGGTGAAAGCACAAGACGTACATAGCGAGGCAAGTGCGAGCGCACGGGCGACCCCGCCCTCTAGGGCAAAGTACAATTTGTAGAGGTATTTGAGGAGCGCGCGCATCGCAACGGGCGACAACCTTTAACGCGCGCCCTTCGCACCATCTCGCTGGAGATCAAGAGAACACGCTGAAGCGCTACTGAGCTCTCTGTACCGCCAGCGGTAAACAGTGTATATAAATAGCTCGCCGTTAGTATGCTGGAGGAAGTGCTCTCCGTCTCCGAGTCGTCTAACGCCGCGCACTGCGGAAGTAGGGGTCACAGGTTCGAATCTACGCTTCGGAAAATGCTTTCTGAATTTTTTTGTGGCTTTAAATATACATCAACTAAGAAAAGTCTGCGTTCTTATCCAAAACTAGGAAAAAAAGCATTCATCCAAATTTATATACGTCATCAATTCAGCTACCCTTTCTAAAGTAACCAAACATAAGTATCTATATAGGGGTCATTCTGTCACATGACCTACGATGGGATGCTCATAGTCATTACATCACATCATCTGCGCTAGCTAGACTGTTATCTATAAAAAGGCGATTACAGCAAGCACCACCAGACACAAAGTTACTGGCCTATAATACACTTATTCGACCCATTCTGGAGTACGCAAACACTGTCTGGTTCCCGTACACAAAAAAAAAAACTAACCAGCAAGCTCGAAGGTATTCAACGAAAAGCGCTTAGGGTCATTTTCAACAAATTTAACCGAACAGATTCGCCTACGGAATTGCTTAAGAAGGCTGGACTACTAACCATAAAAAACCGGCCGATATTGGCACGCTTAAAGGGACACTAAAGAGAAATAATGAATTGGTTAGATTGATAAAGTGTGCCCAGAAAACTCTTGTGTAGTTTATTTCAGCACCATAGGTTTATTATTAGAGGATAAAACTAAGTTCAAAGTTTCATTTTTAAATTTCGCGCCGAACTTTGTAATTCGTGACGTGAAAGATTTCAAAGAGCATTTAACGTATTTCGGCGCCACTGGCTCGACGAAATTTCCACGAACTCGTTATGTCAAGTCTCTGGCCCCCTCAGAGGACAATGTACTTCGATTTAAACGATTAGGAACTACGTAGGCCCAAGCAGGCGCCGTCAAAAATATGTGATGTCACGGCAAATGGTGCGGGAATTTCAAGGTGGCGTCGCCACCTGTATTTTCTTTTTACGCGTTTTCTCGCTTATTAAGCGTCTTCTCGCAGCAAGCGTGGTGTTTTTGGTATCGTGAAAGGCTGCTTTACTAATGCGAGAAAAATCATTTTGCTCTTTAGTGTCTCTTTAAAGCTAATGTACCAACTGTTACACAGTCACCAAAACATAGACAAATCCCGCCACATAAAGCCAGCCGCAGCCAGAACTACCCGCCACAAATACCATCATACCCTTGTGCCTTACAGAGTTCACACAGATGCTTTCAGATTCTCGTTCTTCCCGCTTGCGATCAGAGAATGGAATAACCTGTCCCCCTCCATTGCCAGCAGCGCATCCTTAGCCACTTTATTCAAACTAGTAGAAGGCGACTTGATAGCCTCGCAAACTTCATATGGTGTCGCGTGATTTTTTTTGTTCTTATTTAGGTAAAGTGCCAATGTGTTTGTACTTTGTAAAATGTGGTTGTATGTTTTCTTTTTTTTTATTTCTTATTATTCTTTTTTTCCTTTTCTATTGACTGTACTACATCACTGTCTTAGCTTGTCCGCCTGTTATAATCCCTGTGGGATTGTGGGATTGACCGTATATATATATATATATATATATATATATATATATATATATATATATATATATAATATATATATATATATGCGTGTAAAATATGCGGGACATGACGACGATTGTGACAACAATGGCGCCGACGCCCACGGCAAAAACCAGCAGAGAGTGTCCATATAGTTGCTATCCCAATAAAAAAAAAGCAACACAAGGACTAGCGCTTCTGTTGCTCTTCTTTATCCCTGTGTTTTTGCGCAAATATTGTGTCAAGATGAATTTATTCCAATTAGGCCGACCCGCAGTATTACATTGAATTGAATTTTTGTATCATGTTGAGTACTATTACAGAAATGTGCAGGAGCTAGCGTATGTGCAGTAGCGCAAAAATGTGCGAGAACGTGCAGGAGCAACCGTATGTGCAGTAGTGTAAATGTGCAGGCGTGTAGCTTAATTATGCCTGAGGAAGACCCTTTGTATCCGCAGCATACAGGCCTTCGTTGTTGATAATTGTGATAGTTTGTTTGCAGTGTACAAATACGCGCGAGGCTTTATATTAGAAGACGCTGTTTGTTTATTTTTGTTTATTTTTTTCTTGACTAATAACGCAGGCCAAAAGATTGGCCCAAGGAGGAGGGGCATTAGAGCAGGGAAAAAGAAAATATATACATGTGTAAATAATGTTGCAGAAAATGAACACTACTCACACTACTCATCACATGAGGGCTCTTAGGTGGGCTGGCTGGTTCACGAAGATTGTGACGGAACTGCGCAAGAAACCTCTGTGTCCTGTGTGTTCGCTGTCCCGTTATTTGCGCTGTTGTGCCACAATTAGCGTTACACGAATTACGCACAAAATTTACAGTAACAATCCAGCGCAGATATAGTGCTACAGTTGGTTCTCTAAGGAAGGGTTGTTATTAAGAAAATATAGTAAGGTTATACATTTTAAAAATGCATGCTGGAGGAAACTAATGTAGACAGTTCCGGTACGCTGCTCTTCGAAAGTAATCTGCTGTTTTCGGTAATGTTCTCCATTTACTCGTTATTTAATTTTAAAAAAGAAAAAGGTTAAACGCACGTTCAAACTCGCATAAGCGACCATGTAGCATTCTGTTTGATGTTTCGTTTTTCTACGTTTTTTCTTTCTTTCAGTTTTCTCGAGATTTCGTTCAAAGGGAGGAATTCATTTGGCGGAATGCTGTTTGATACGGTTTTCTCGAATAATGTCGCTGAGTGCCCGGAACTGGCACGCTGCACATGTGCTTGGTGATTGGAAAACATGCAATCGCTCATGATGGTTTATTCAAAACCTTCTTCGTTAAGTGCGCGCACAATTCTTTTTTTCCCCCTTTGAGGATGGGAAAACTACGAAGCAATCTCGAACTCGTAAACAGTATATTGCTCCGTGTATGTTACAGTGCAGAGACGCAATGCCTTCGCAACTGCATGTATTTATCGAGTAGGTTAAATATGTTCTGGGAAATGGTAGAGATGCCGGGGGGGGGGGGGGGGGGGGGCTGTAGATTCTGCTATATGAATATCTTAGACGATACGGTTGAAGTGAGCGGGATCAGAGTAAAAATTCTGTCTCGTAGTGCACTTCAATTAGAGGACGCAGAACTTCGTTACGAGTGTTTTCAGCCTTATTGGAAACACTATTTAGAAAAAAAAATTCTTTTTTGACTAATGCGACTATGCTTGCTTTCATTTTTCGTTGATATCAGCCTCAGTAACCTTTTGCTGAGTGAAGCATAAAATTTAGTTTTAACCCGTTTTTATTAACTAATCATCTCGTGGAAAGCATATATGTGACCTTTTTTTCTAACTGGCCTTGTCATTCAGATCGGAGAGCCACTATACTCTCAGCTGTAGTCGTCAACTACTTTGGTTTCCTTATATTTCTCTGTGATTCCTGAGATGTAACTTTGCAATCAGACTTTCAGTGCGTTTATAGCTAAGTATACTGCGAAGGAGGAGGACCCTTGAACTAACATTATACGCCAAGAAAAACTTAGGTCGCTTCATTGAGTGGCCCGGTCTACGGTAATTAAGCGCGCGCAGACCAAACAGACCGCGTCTTCTTTGAAGCGAAGTCACGAATTCCGTTGGTTAGTGGTGTTGCGCAGTGCTCGAAGAAGCCGGTTAAGTGCCTGTTAGAAGTTTAGATGGAACATACAGTTAGGCCAGTTAGGAAAAGTTAGAACCGTTGCACGCTCCTCCGCGGTGCCTTGCGGGAACTTGGAAGGATCGCTTAGTAAGATGCACCGATGCCCACTCACATTTGAATTTAGTGAACTCTGGGCTTTCACGTGCGACAAGCACGGTATGAATTACGAGGCACGCCGTAACAGGAGACTCCAGGTTAACTTTGATCGCCTGGGATTTCTTTTATGTGCACCTACACTCTTAATCAGGTCCCGCTTAAAGTGCTAGATATAGCCGGGAAACTGGACATTTTTCGTCTGGTTTCCTGGATATAGCCGGCATTTAACCAGGACCTGATTAGGAGTGTAAATCTAAGCACGCAGATGTTACTGAATTTAGTCCCCGTGGAAATGCGGCCGCCGTGGCCAGGAATTGGAGTCGCGTCCTCAAGCTTAATAGCGTGACACCTTAACCGCTGTCCGCCGCGGTGGTACAGCGGTTATACGGTGCTCGGCTGCTGACCCGAAGGCCGCGGGTTCGATCCCCGGCCGCGGCGGTCGCATTTTGATGGAGGCGAAATGCTAGAGGCCAGTGTACTCTGCGATGTTAGCGCACGTAAAAGAACGCCAGATGGTCTAAATTTCCGCAGCCCTCTACTATACGGCGTGCATCGTAATCGTGTCATGGTTTTTGCTCGCAAATCCTGCAGATATTATTATTCATTGCCTTAACCACTGAGCTACATACCACGGCGGGAATACGATTAAAACTCGATCTAACGAAACTCGATTTTACGAATTTTCCGATCTAACGAAAAATTTTCCATTCCCTGGCAAGTACCCATAGGTTCAATGTTTTCGTCAACTCGAATTAACGAAGCTTTCATGACACTGAACACGATTTAACGAAGATTTTCCGGAAATAAATGAGCAAATACGCAGTGATTTCTTAACCATTTTTACACAGACGGTTTTTTTTTTTTTTTCGGACGTGAGCTGTAACGCTATTGCATTAAAACATCTAGCCACCCTACTCACGACGCTAGTATTATTTTGACGAGGTTGCACACCGCTGTCGGTAGCTCTTGTATATATCAAATGGCGCTGGGTGGTACTGGTTTGTTGTTGTCCCTGCAAATACTCTCGCAGGAACACGTTAGTTGTTTTCGTTATTTAATGGTTTATGCGACAGATGACACTGATCATCTCCTTGGAACTTTCTTGCTCTGCCGGCCCGCACATTAACTGCATTCGTTCTCCCTGCCCTTGAATGTCGGCAGCTTGTCGTAGCTTCGCGTGACCGTTACCTTGCCTGTGTGGCCCGGATGCATTAGAGGAATTCATGAACGGGCTGCCCTCGCGGACTTTTCACGCGCGCAGGCGTGTATTAGAGGCAAATGAAATGCCGCGGTAGCTTTCGGGGGACGCTATACGTTACGATTGTAGCTTTCGAAGGACCGAAAAATTCCACCCTCGATTTTACGAACTTCCCGATTTAGCGAAATGATTCCAGCGCCCCCATCACTTCTGTAAATGGAGCTTCAACCGTAATAACATTTTCTCTGATGTTTTGCTATTGACGATATGCGCTTATACTTTACCTGCCGTGAGGAGCTTAGCGATTATACGGCGTTGCGTCCTCATCAGGATGTGCCCACAGGGACGACATTCTTATGAGGGCGAAATGCAAAAAGTACCGTGCACTTCTATTTAGTTTCACCTTAACCACTAAGACGGTCAGAACTGAACTGGGGACGCCCGTTACAACGTGCCTCATAGAGATATCGAGATGTTGGCGCTTAAAGCCCCAGAATTTAATTTAGCCAGATTATTTATCGCCAAAGCAGCTTTCTTTATTAATATTTACAGGGCAGGTAAAGGAGGCGTTAAGTGCAGGACAGCTAGTGCGCTTTCGGATTAATTAAGCGTGCCATGGCTACGTATCGCGAGTTAATGCTAAGCGCACGATTGGCTTGTGCGTGTTTGTGCAACACATGTTTGTCTACGTCTTGAGCCGTCTGCTCTTCGATGCCGTGCACCTAATTTCCTGTGGCGTTCATATATACACGCGAAGCCGAGTGGCGTGTATGAATGAAGCCTCCGGCGTCGTCATAACAGCGAGTGGTGTCCATGTTACAGTTGCGCTAAATACTAGCTGCAACACAGTGGTGCCCGTGGTTAAAGTGGCACCATTCTTACACGGCGCCACCAGTGCACGTTAAATTGATTGTGCAAGATGCCAGTAATCTGGAACATTGTCTTGTTCATTTTTCTTACGTTGGCGCCGCTGACTGGTGTTGTTGGCGCCACTTCGACCACGAGCATCGTGTTGCCGCTCATATTGAGCGCCAGTCTGTATATCGGCAGGTCAGCGGAACGTGCATGCCCATACCATGCTAAACGTTTCACATTGTTTGTCCGTATATTTTTATACGGTGTTTACTGCATCTGCGAAGGCTCCTCGTGGTACTGCCTTTTTTTTTCTCGTTCTTGTTGTTTCAGGTGCTCAGTATGGTTGCAATGGCGCACGGATGAGGACTTTGTGTGGCTCCTTCCTTTCTTCTTCTTCTTCTTCATTTGCTTCTTTTTCTTACTTTTCTTTCCACGGATGTATTATTGACGCTGTACAGATAACACCATGATTCTCGGTTTCTGACTGGATGGCGTCCCGCTTCCTGTACACAGTACACTCTCTGCGATCGTTATTTGCCGGACCCCGGAATCACGAGGCATCTGTGCCGTGTCATTGGACGACGGGGCACTCTATATACTATATCGACGTTTCTTCCCCGTACGCGTGTATACCGGTGCGCGTCACCGAAGTAGACATAAATAGCTGGTAGTGTAGTATCCCGGCCTTTGCTGCCCTTCCTTCTGCATACATATACGGCTGCCCCTCTGGACTGCATACAGCCTGGCGGAAAGCAGTCATTTCCACGTTTTCTGGCTTGGTGCGTCGCGGCCATTATAAGTATGGAGGGGTTGCACCTCCGGGCTGCTTCCTGGTTTCGAGCGACCTCTGAAGGATGGGCGCAGCTTACGCGGCTGCAATGTACCAGTGCGAAAGAAAAGGAAAAAAAGAGGAGGCGTTCAATGTAATACCGTACACCGCCGGTGCCAAGGCGCGCCTGCATGATGTTTGGCCTTATACTGGCCGGGCGCCGCCACGCGTTGAAGCTTCTATTCCTCACTTCCTCCTCCCACCCGAATCTGGTCTATTCCTGTTTGTCTTTCATTATTATAGCTATTTTTTTTTCTTTTATCTTATTAATGCCGCTTTTTTCGAGCTCGTTGCTTGCATGACCGCTTACGCCATGCATATCGGCGTCAGCGTTCGCCAAATGGCCGCTCGAAATTGCCACCGCTTTTCCTTGTCGCGACGGAAGGGCCGAGATTTGGGTCCGGATTCGGGTGCATCAGGGAGCGGCGCTCGAGAGAGGCGCGATGGCGTTTCTGCAACGCTTGGGGCAACGCGAGAAGCTTGAGGCGTAATGAAGCGCCACGCGGATTGCAGTTGAATAAGTTGCAGCCAGTTTCTCGCCGCGAGAACTGTCGGACAGCAAAGCTGTCAGCGAGCGTTGTGATCGAGCGTCATAGTCATCATCGTCATCACCATCGTCATTTCGCTTTATTCATTTCTTCATTCGATCCCCCCTCTGGTCACGTGACCTGCGGAACTACTACTGCTACTACTACTACTACTACTACTACTACTACTACTACTACTACTACTACTACTACTACTACTACTACTACCACCACTACCACTACCACTACTACTACTACTACTACTACTACTACTACGACCACTACTACTACTACTACTACTACTACTACTACTACTACTACTACTACTACTACTACTACTACTACTACTACTCAGGCCCGCAGGTAGAGGGACCCCCCCCCCCCCCCGAAATTTTGATGGAGCGGGGTGTTTTACCGAAATAAATACAAAAATTCGGCAGATCCCACGCTATGTGGGAATCGGTTTCATGCGAAGCAGTCAGCAAGTACTTTTATGTTGTATTTTATGGCTTTGAGCCAAACATTGCGAGATGGATCGACGTGTTTTTTTGTAAGTTTAGTAGTTGTGTGCACATCGTGGCCTTACCAGGCACGTCGACAACAGTGGAGTTTAAAAGGTAACTTATGGCGCGACGTAACGTCAGCACTCAGGTTAGAGCACATATACGTCAGTATTATCCAAACGAAGTGCACTTTACGGTGCAGTGATGTGAATATCATAGGTAACTTTTGTTAATGCATTCCTCCGGGGTCCAGCAGCGCTTCAATATAGCGACGTATATCAAAACTGAGCCAACACTGAAATCACAGGCGTTAATCTGATATGACGCCTGTGTCGTAGGAGTACATATGTAGTGTTTATTGCTTTCTTGTAAAATTAGATAGCCAGCGACACAGCCACAATTGACGTTGCACCGACATTACGCCTGCATAGGCTGTTTTTTCAAAACAATTTCTAGACCTGTCAATGGCTCTGTGGTACTATAGCTGACCGCCACGCAGAATGCTGTGGGTTCGATTCCTGCTGGGATACTAATTTTTATTCTTTGCATTCGTCTGGTCAATGCTGCCGATGTCGGATTTTCTTAACGCTCGCATTTAAATTACCAATGTCTGTTCTCGCCGTTCCTGGGTAGATATAAACTGTCAATCACATGTGGCGCATACCCGTACACCGCGGCCCGTGGTAAACGGGTATGTGCCACACGTGTCTGGAGGAAAGGGTTGGACGACGTACGCGACATGATTTTCACGTTATTCTTGTCAGGACTCCACAGTCATATTCGTCAAATCCTCTTACCCTCCCATGCCAGTTTCGGTCTAAACCAAGTTAAGGAGGCGATCACGAGAGCACCCAGACGTAAGCGGCTAGATAGATAGATAGATATGTAGGTGGAAACGCGCAAAGTGCCTAAGGTTCGCCGAGAAATGCCTCGCGTTTAATAAAAATAGCTGCTTTGCTCACATAGTCATGGTTTTCAGCTAGTGCACCCCCCCCCCCCCCCCCCCCCAAAAAAAAAAATCCAGTATACGGACCTGGACTACTACTACTACTACTACTACTACTACTACTACTACTACTACTACTACTACTACTACTACTACTACTAGTAATACTACTCAATGACGACGACGATTACTGCACAGGGTAGGCTGACAGCTTCGCTTTAACATTTGTTCCCCGGTCCACCCGGGTACCGAAGGTGTAGAGGCGCTGCGGGGCCATAACACAGTGCTGTATTGCGACTCCATGCAAGAAACGGTTCCGGGTAGGTGGTTTTATACACACGAGATAGCGGGTTCGATTTACTATCGCGACGCCTGTATTCTAATCGCGGAGTAATTCAAAGGAACGCTCGTGTGCGTTTCCCGGCTGAAGAAGAAAATGCTAACCTGTAGTGCGTAGACAGACGTAGTTCACCAGAACATTTCGTAGAGCGCCTTTTTGTGTCTGTGAAGCCAATTTTGCATTATGCCTTACCGTGCTAAAATCTGTGCAGTGGTGAAGACTGTTTTGTGGTTCGAGTGCAACCGCGCAATTGTTACGCAGGTGTTCGCATACGTATACTTTATATGTGCCTCTGTCGTGCCAAGTGCGCGCTTTAGATGCTTAAAAGCGATAGTCTAAACATAGGAATGTTTCTTCTAATTCTTGAGGGCAGTGACTACACACGAAATTGTTGCCTGTCACTGCCTGGAAAGATTTCTGCGAGGAGGTGGAAGGAGAGAGAGGATATTGTTAGGAAAAGAAAACTGGAGCTACCTTCGCTAGCCCACACGGAAAGACTTTACTTATCATTTACTGAAAAAAACCTCCGAATTAGATTTTGTCGAAACAAACAAGCGTACTGATTTAAAGGAAGCTCCATCTCTCTCTGCATTCTCCTCTTCGACGTTGTAGTGCCAGTTTTTTTTTTTTTCCTCTCTCTCTTTCTCATACCTCTCTACTTAGCGCGCGTAAGCGATGCGTATGAGTCGCTCACTCACCAAACCGCTCATCCGCGGCGCTCCCTGATGACGCCGCTTCCACCGAGATTTCCTCGGCACCGCCTTTCTGCGTTTTCAGTTTTGTTTTCCCCGCCCCTGTAACTTTCCTGCCGCAAGGCTCGTATTCGCGTGCTTTGAGCCGAAGGTGCCGAACTAGGGGCGCTAACTGCCTGGCAGGGGCATACGGCCAGGTGCGCTAAAGGTATGAACGCTGTGCTTTGCCACCCGCGTATATGGTCAGTTTCTGCGCCATCTCCTTCCTCCCTTCTCCCTTTGCGCAAGCAAGTGGCATGCGCGCGCCTCTTTTTTTCTCTCGCCCTGCTGGGCACAGCCGGCCATCCGCGCGGAATGATGGATCGTGTGCCGGCCACTGCCGCTGGCCGGCTGGGACACGCTGCCCGAGGAGCGTCCGCCTGTTTGCTCTTCCGAGCGCCGCTTGCTCGGACCCCGGGAAAAGATCGTTTTGGGCTCTCCCTCGCTCTCCGTTCGCCCACGCATGAGCCATCGAGCGTGTTGCGTGCGTGCGCGCTTGTGCGTGCGTACGTTTCGTGCTCGCGAAAGCCGAGTCTTCACTAGTGTACCGAGGCTTGTTTGCCTCCCTTCGTGCTTCTTCTCTCCTTACTCCCTCGTTGCGTCTATAGCGCTGTCCTTCCTTGCCAAAGTTATGCGCCCCGCTGAAGTTATGAGGATGTGCCGCCACCTCCTCAGGCGCGAACGGTGTGCGCGTGTATATATATCGATCCGATGTATAAAAGTTTTGCTGCGGAGTCGGGGTGAGTCGGCGATGCCCTCGGGCTATGTCGGGATGATGACGGCGGCACATCGCGAAGGTTCGGCGATGTTGTTGTTCTTGTTCGCACGCCGATATTGCTGTCGAGCTCGCGGCGGGTGTTCTTGCTTGACGCGTTAACTGCTGCGCTGGCGGCGGAGTTGCGCTTGGGGACGAACGGGTTTCTCGAACGCCCGAGGTTGCGGGGAATCTATGCATATATTCCGCGGCTTTGCCTCCAGTGTTGAGTTCTTGGTTCATGATGTTGAGCAGCGCAAAGGACAAGGCATGGTAGAAAAGAGAACAGGACAGCCGCTGACTCGCACCTAAGTTTAATCACATACGATCGGAAAATATATGTATATATACAGTGGCGCAGAAAAAACTGAAAGAAGTTTTCTTTCTTCTTTTTTCTCTTTCAGTGTTTTCTACGCCACTGTATATACTTTCCGATGGTATGTGATTAAACTTAGTTGCCAGTCAGCGCCTGTCCTGTTCTCTTTTCTACCGTCCCTTGTCCGCAGCCCTGTTCAACATCATGAGCCAGTACCAATTTGCCCAGCATTCCACTTTAACGTAGTCGAGTTCTTGGACTACGTTACCGATTTATTGTTTAACGTATATACCGTATGAGCGATCTTTCGTGGCGTCAGATGCACACGGCGTCGTAAAATTTGCACTTGTGATGTCATTTACGATAACTGCTGTGAACGGCGACCACCGAAAAACCGTATTTGGCATGTTCTTGAAAGAAAAAAAAAAGGGGGGGGGAGGGGGGGTGGACTAAAAAGTTAGGAGAGGATAGTTAGGTCATACACTTTACTATGCCGTACACGGTTATTATCACTATAGATTCAGCCACGTGAGAGGAGGCGTTCGCCTGTTTTTATCTGAGACACCCGGGTCTCATGATGATGGCGATAATGAAATGTGGTCATGCCCTTTGTAGCGGATAGGCAGCTCTCAAGTGCCTTAACTAGAAAAAAAGTAAGAGAAAAAAATATGGCGAGAGAAACTGCGCCACCTCCGGACAATGTGTTAACAATTTTCGACGATGCCGATGCAGCTCAGAGACCCTTGGATGACCTTGGCTGAGCTTGAAGGTCAGATTTACGGAACCAGGAGTTTTCTGGGTTTGTTCCTGGAGTAGTAGAGCTGTCGCTCTAAAACGATACTGAAGACAGGTGCCGTACTGAACAATTACTGCTGGATGACGGATGGTATACCTATAGACATTCCTGCAATTCCGGTGAAATGCAGCGCTGCACGGTTCTGTGTGATCTTTTTTTTTTTCTTGCTATTGACGTATCTCCCGCATTAAATGTCGGTGACATTCTCTTACAGTTGTGTGCACAGCTGTTTCAAGAGGGAGACGTGCTTGATTTTATCATTTGCTGCAGTCTTGTTTAGTATACACGTGTATGCCGTCTGTAATATTTCACATTTTAAATAACATACAGACATTTACGACGCATAAAAAGAAGTGCCCTTTCATCGGGCTCCTTCTTTGAACGCTCATGCTTTCACCTGAAAGGCTTTGGCACACTGTATATAATAAGTTTGAAGTGGCACGCAGCGGCCGTGGAAGTAGTATGTCAGCCAAACGGTTCATTGGCCCTAAATACGTTCATTCTATACTATAGCCATGTAGCGGCAGTGCTATAGCTCAAGTGGCAAAGAAATAGGTCCAGAGATAATTTACTGCCGTATACCGCGACTTTCTATACAGCCTCCTCGACATCGGCACGCAGCGTCTGGTCGAACGATACCTGCCCTTTAAGTCGCTGTCTGTTGATCTTGACGAGATCGTCTAGAATGTCGCGTGCTCTTTTCGTGCTGATACGCCGGTTATTCACAGGCGTCGCGCGGCCAAATCTCGTCGCTTTGATCGAGGAGTGCACCGTTTCGTGTCAGTCGCTCGCCGCTTCTTTTTTTTTTTTCAGCTCCTTCACTGCGTGGAGTCGCACGCAAACCTGCTGAATCATTATATACGGCGCAGCAAACTGCTTGTCGGATTACGTCGCGGTGACGCTGCATGGTGCGAGATTAGGCGTGAACAGGCTTAAACGCGCGACCTTTCGCATGCATGTGGCGAATCACTTTCGTTGATCATGCGTGACTTCGTCGATCACTTGTGATCGCGTCGAACACATGATCGCTTTCGATTAGTGCGTTCGACATTGCATAGGCTCAAAGCTAGCGGCCGGCCGGAGCCCTCAGGGAGGATACGGAGGCAGTGACAGCAAAAACATTGCAACCTTTACTTCCGAAAGCTGCAGGGCACGGCTGACGTTTCTCGCAGCTGCCCGAGCCACGCGCCGCGGGCTGTTCGTTTTTAGATGCGAAGCAGCTTTTGCTCCGGGCTGTGTCCGGCGGCGCATGCGCCTACTCTCTCTCCCACTCTCCTCCTTTACGCAGGTGTTCGGTCGCCTTCTCTCCTGTCCTCCCCCGCGCTGCAGCCGCGGCGCAGCCAAATACAGCCTGTAAGCCACTCTCTCCTCTCCCTCCCCCATTTCATGTGTATATAAGCGCAGTGCGCTCGATCGGCTTCCGTCCTTCTCGCTCGCTCCCGTTCCGATGAGTTGTAACGTCAACGTCGGCACCACTCGTTCACTCGGCGCTAACGGAAAGCAACGCACAAACACAACGTAATGATAACACAAAGTACAAACCTCACACACTAACGGAAACTCCGAGTGAACGTAACGGAAACTTGGTGTGCGCCCCCAATGCTGCTTCGCATTCCCTTCATGGTTCCCTTCAGTGGGAGATTGGGTAATTTTTGTCTTCTATACGGCTCGGCCGCAGCCCGTGCTCCCTACAACGTATACGGTTTTGGCTTTAGTCACGTGGCGCTGAAAGCCTTCCGCTTTTTTCTGGCTGATTTTTGTTTCTTTAGGCGCTTCCTGCCCCCATACTTCGTACAGCCATCGTGCGACGTGTATTCATGTTATAGTCGAACGATTTCGCACGCATTTTTCCATCGCCAAAATGAGTGTCATCGTATCGAGTCACTTTACTCTCTGGTGACGGCGGCTACGGCAAGCATGCTTCCGCGATGGGTTTCAATTCGCGTATACTATACATATTTAGTTCCGGAGTCTTAATACACGTATAGTCATCTTTCTTATCTGGATTGCATCGACGGCGCCGCCGTCATTGGTGGTCGGGTGCGGATAGAACGGCGCGTCGCGCTTGCATGCGGAGGTTATGTACTCACTGCCCGAAATTGCACGCGATGTAGGCGCGATCGCTGCGACTGCCTGCGCGCGTGGTTGCTGTCGGAAGTTCATTCGGGCGCAGCAGCAGCAGCAGCTGCTGCTGTCTCCGCTATTGTGACCCAGGGCGCAAGGTTCGAGCACGTGTCGGCTCTGCTTCGGCAGCAGCAGACGACGATCACGTGGTATAGCCGGCACACAGAAGGCAAGAAGAAAGACTCGTCGTGTAGTCTGCGTCAATCTGCCACTTGCTCGTCTACTGCCTCTCGTTCCGCTCTGCCATTGGTGTGGGCCGAAAAAAAATCTAAAAAAAGGGAACAAAGGAAAGAGAGAGAGCGCACCGCTAACGCCGTGAATGATGGACGCCAACACAGCATCTGCTTTCTGCGTAAAGCCTTGCCCGCTCAGTCAGCGCCGTATGCGCGCGCTGCCGCGATCTTCCATCGCGGCCTCGGTACGTGTACTACTTTCATACTTTGCTTAACCACTACGGGGGTTTAGTCTTATAAATTTTTTTTGAGTTTATACCTTGCGCATGAGTGTGTCCCGAGAGCATGCAACCTCACTTGTCTTTTTTTTTTTCCGTGCAGAAGTTCCGGGTTACAGGACGCGTCAACCGAGCGCCTGCTCCGGTTCGTTCGACGTGCGCAGGTAAGTCGCTGTGCTGACGTTATGCAGTTGTAACCCTCGTTGCGAAGTGACGTCAGTGCGCTTCTGAACCAATAGCGAGCCGTCGTCACTCGTGTGAGTTTTGTTACGAAAGTAAGTTTCGCTTTCTTTCGTTTTACGTGCGCTGTGTACCGGCAGTCAACTGTGCTACTTTTTCGCGCTGCCGTTTCGCCTGGCTCTCTCATGTAGTCGCCTATATCGTGGGTGAGCTCTTACGGATTATCACCTTTCTTTTCTTTTTTCTTGTGGTTGCAGTCCGGTTAGCGAATACTAATGTCTACGCGGGTGTACTTCTTGTTCATAGCTACAGAGTCAAGCTTCATATACATTTTTCTTACCAGGTTAATACTTTTAATGAGTCGTTAGTGTTATATGTTGACGTGTACCAGGCCCGTAGCCCGGGGGGGGGGAGGGGCCTAGCCCCCCCCCCCCGAAATTTTGGTGAAGTACGTGTTTTCACCAAAAATAAATAATGAAAATACGTGTTCTCTCAAAGAGTCAAGGATTTC